>NW_025896076.1:1618068-1836009 GCF_002878395.1 Capsicum annuum | reverse complement strand
GACTCTAACCAAATGGTAAATACAGCCGTTGAAAATAAGCTTTCTAACTTTGAGGTAAGAGATAAAATGACTCTTGGGTGACACAGAATGCCCAGACCACTCAAACACGGATGCACCCAGAAATTGAAACTTGACCACTCGGGTCCGACAATCAATAGAGGCATAAGAAGAATACAGCCAGTCCATACCCAGAATCACATCAAAATCTACTATGTCTAACTCAATCAGATCAGCCAACAAGACTCTATGAAGAACGGTAATAGGACACCTTTTATACACTTTTTGGGCAACAATCGAATCACCTACTGGGGTAGAAACTAGGATAGGCTCAGGAATAATCTTAGGACTCATTTCACAATTCACAGCAATCAAAGGTGTAACATATGAGAAATTGGATCTAGGATCCAACAAAGCATACATATCAAACTAAAATATACGAAGCATACCAGTAACAACATTGGGAGAGTCCTCCTATTCCTGGCGGAATGGTAAAGCATAGAATTTTTTTTGGCGCTGCCCGCCAGCATTGCTAGAAGAGGCACCCTGAGCTGGGGCTGGGCGAGTCGCTGGAACTGGAGCACTAACAATCTGAGTCTGGGTCTTAGGTCGATAGTCACGATGCCTTTGTCCATCCTGTGGACAATCTCTAACTCTGTAACCCATGTCACCACACCAGAAAATCCCTCTTCTCACCCCAACACTCACCCAAATAAGCCCTACCACACTTAGGACACAAGGGATGAGTCTGCTTACTGCCAGCACTGTACTGGGACCTAGATGCATATGACCTGCTACCTTACTCCTGCCTACCTCTAGGTATGGGATCACTAGTAGATGACGGTGCTGGCATAGATGAACGATACTAATACTGAGGGTGACTCCCTCCCTGCGATCTAGTCTGACCCTATCCGTGCTGCTCGGATCTAGCTCTCTTATTCCTTATCATTCTATCTCTCTCCTTAATCTTGTCTGCCTCAATCTGTTGGGCATGATTTATTAGCCTAGAAAGATTCATCTCACTATTCAGCATAGCAGACCTACACTCCTTATCCATATAACTAGATACTTCAGTCACAAACTTACTTATACTAGCCTGATTATAAGCCACTAAGTCAGGAGCATACTTGGCCAACTAATTGAACTTTAGACAGTACTCCCTAACAGTCATAGAGCCCTGTCTCAGGTTCATAAACTCTTCCACCTTCGCCTCCCTAATCTCCAAAGGGAAAAACTTATCTAGGAATGCATCCTGGAACTCTTGCCAAGTTGTACGGACAGCTCCCTCACCTTTACCTTTTCTCTAAGCAACAACCCAGTCATAAGCAAGGTCTTTCAACCTATACACAGCCAACTCCACACTATGTTCCTCAGATACATGCATCACCTGAGTAATCTTCCATACCTTCTCTAAAAACAATCGTGGATTCTCATCAGACTTGGACCCATAGAATTCTGACGGATTAATCCGCATGAAGTCACGGATCCTGGCAGCAGCTGAATCACCTCCCTGCTACTGTGGAGCTGGGGCTAGGTTGGCCTGAATATTTGCAGTAACAGCTTAGGCCAGCGCTTGAAAGGCTGCCTGAATTTCAGCATGAGACATGTTTTCATTCAATGGGTCAGCGGGTTGAGTTTGCTAACCATCATTATTTCTTCTCGCTCGACGTAGAGGCATATTTCTAAAAGAGGAGAGCATGAATCAATAGCAGAGAGAGACACTTTAAGCATGATAGACTTCTGAAAGAAGAAATCACACTTTTTCCTAAAACGTCTTGTAACCTCTTGGTCATAGATGTGGCGCGCTACACACCGATGATCAAGACTCTACTTAACGCCGCTTGTCAGACTCCCTAGGATACCTTAAAAGCTTAAGCTCTGATACCAAGTTTGTAACGCCCCAAAAAATGGGACCCGGAGCGTCACACGGTTCTTGAGGCTACAAGTAGCCCAAAGCTAATCCTTTGATCCATTTTTATTCAGTTCAACATAAATCATCGGGGTTTCCATAAATAAACCTCAAATATCAATAGAGTAATCATCATCCAAGAATAAAAGAATTTTAGAAAGATAACAAAATATGACTTATTAGTCAACTCCCAACATCTATACTAGTCTAACAAGTCTCTAAGAAAATCAATAAAACCAGCGAGCCATTCAGACATGCCCCAACTGACTCATTCTCAGTTATCAAATGTAAACAATTCCATGAAACCAACATCAGACATCACGTCCTCAAAACATGAGGACTCACCACAATAGAGCATGTAGAATAGCGTGCCCAAAGAATCACTGTTGAACCTGGAACTAAGCACCTGAACTTACATTCCGAGAAAATGCAGCCCACATCCGAAGATGTGGGTCAGTACCATAGAAAGGAACTGAGTATATGGGGGTGTATGGAATTTTATAAACATCATCATCATAAATATTTATAAGAAATATGCAGGATGTATGAAAGACTCACATAGCCCGAAGAAAATCATCATAATCATGAGAGGATGAAATAAGTACAATAACACATGTGAGTCATCATATAATTTGTCAAGCACTTTTAGTTCAACAAGAATATCAATTCTCATAATGTAAATATCATTTAAATCTTTCGAAAGAATAACTTTCACAATTCCACTTTCAAATCACTTCACTGTTCACCATAGACACAAGGAAACACATACACGCTGGGAGATCCTATAACCGACATAAACCATGTGAGCTACATGGATACCAACGTACAACCCATGTTGGGGAGAGCCGTCCTATGCTTGCCATCAGAGTAGGACTATCAATATCAAATCTACACAAACTAGTGATCACTATATAAATCAGCCTCAGGCTCACTCCTACGGGGGAACGTAGTTCTAGGGAAGTAAGGTCGCTTTGTACCTCCCACTCGGTGCTAAAGATTTCTCCTAGACTTAGCTCAGACCATTTCAAAGACAATCCACAACAAAACAATTTTAGTAATATATAAATATACATCGGGAGCCATCATGCTTCCCATCTATCAAAATCAACCACGTTGTGGATTTCTTTCACACTCTAGTTCAAAACAACTCCATTAAGACCAAAAGGTCAAATCATTCAAAATATCTCTAATATTTGACATCAACGTACTTATAACACACACTTTTTTAAAAAAATGCAATTTCCAATGGGGATTCACGACCCAAATATCAAAATCATGATAAATATCATTCAAGATTCATATTTTATATCTCCACATATGTAAATTCATCTTTCAAAATTATAAACATCAAGATTTCATAATAATCATCATAATATATGGGTTCATGCTTCAAATTCGTAAAAAATCAAATAAAAATCATGCCTTTGTGAAGAAAATTACTTTTGGACACAAGAATGAAAGAGAGTTCTTGTTGAAAAACTCCACATACCTTGAATGATGAACTTTAGATCGATACTCATTTTTGAGATGTTAATCGTGACTTTGAATAATGGTTCTTGGAGTTCTTGAACTAGGAACTTGGAATCTTGAATAAATTTGCAGAATTAATGGTGAACTTTGGAGGTTCTTAAAGTTGGATGTAGGAGTTTAGGGTTTTCTTTTTGAGGGAATTTGATAAAATATAACATATAATGCTTCTAATAGGCTTTAATGTAGGGTTTGGATGGATTTTGGGTGGGGGGAATGACCAAAACGCCCCTAAAAATCAAATAATTCTTGAATCTATCCTTTGGTGGACTGTTTTGATAGTCTGAAGTGGATCAACCATAACGTTTTACTCCGATATCGAAATTGGATGAAACTAATTTCATTAGAAAGAGAACTCTCATATATTTTCGTTGATATATAGTATCTCACCCAGATCATTATTTATGTGGAGTTATGATCATTTGAAGCTGACCTAAAAATTCGCTTTTGATAGGTTGAAGTAGATCGACCATAACTCTTTGCTCTGATAGACAAATTGGATGAAACCAATTTCATTGGAAATAAGAATCGTATAGCTTTCCGTTGATATATATTAGATCACCCAGATAATTATGTACAAGGAGTTATGATCATTTAAAGTTGGAGCAAAAATACGTCAGGCCTCAATACTTTTTCCTGCACATTTTACTGTTCACTACTATTCACGGTTCGATTGGAATGTTCATAACTCATCGCTTGGGTGTCCGTTTTGGATGATCCATATATCGTTGGAAATATTATTCGATACTCTACGCAATGGTGGTTCATAATCTAAGATATTCCGCGTGGAAAATTTATCATTCATTCTAGAAGATAGAACCCAACACGTTTACGTACAAAATTTCAACGAAACATTTTCCGGGATATTACACCCTTCCTCTACGTTCCCCAAGAGCTCATAGAAAAACTATTATTGCATGAGAATTTTTTTCAAAAATAGATGGAGAAATTAAGGTATAATCCAATATTGGCAAAATTATATATGAGCATAAAATCGGAGGCAATAAAGGGGGTACGGATTCATTGATGAGACATTTAAGAGATAGACAGTCTAGAGAGTTATTTATTGCACAAGGTGTTGAGATTGTTGGTGGTCCAACAAAAACTAGATTGAACCCAACAACCAGTCAATTAACTAAAAATTATAATAAAATGAAGGACTGGGAAGAAATAGCAAAAATGATAGTCGTGGGTTGTTTGCCTTTCACTTTTGCTTCTTCTGATGCTTTTATTCATTATATTCAAGTAATTTATAATCCCATGTTTAATGGTATTCCTAGAAGTACTTGTCGGGGCGATATTTTTAGACTCCATGCACAATATGTTTATTATTTATCTACATTATAAAAAAAATATTCAATGTAGAATTGCTCTAACTTCTGATCTTGATCGTGCCATTAATAAAAATGATTAATTAATCATTATTTGTCACTGGATAGATAGTAATTTTGTTATGCAAAAACGTATTCTAGATTTTTTGTATGATGAAGATCGTAGACATACTAGAAAAATTATTTTGGAATCTATTACTAAAGTCACAGAATATTATGGTATTGAAAGAAAAATTTATGTAATGCTTTTGATAATACATCTAACAACAAGGATGCTATTGACAAGTTAAAAGCTGAATTTTCGCCGTTATTACCTGAAATTTTTCATGTTAGATGTGCTTGTCATATATATAATTTAATTATAAAAGATGGCCTTGAATTTTTTGTGCTTTATATTGAAAAGCTCCGGCTTGCTGTTGGCTTTATTTGAGGAAATAATCGAAGAGGTAGAGTGAAAGAATTTAAGGTTAAATGTGAATAAAATGAACTTAGACCGATATTAATGCCTGAAGAATGTGATACTAGATGGAATGCTAGTTATACTTATTTAAAAACTTGTATTTCTTATAAAGTTCCTATTACAATGAATTTTAATCAATTTTGTGGTTCTTTTCCTGAGTGTATGCTATATGGTTATGATTGGACTGCAATTGATGATCATGTTAAGTTTTTGGAAAGATTTTATCTAGCTACGGTTGAATTTTTTGGTGCTTATTATCCTACTATTTGCAATATTTTATTTTATTTGGCCGACATTTCTTCTTTTCTTAAAGAATATAAGGATAGAGAAGGCTACAAAGAAGCTATTGGTGCTATGTTTGCTAAATTTAAAAAGTATTTTTTCCCGCTTCCCCCAATTTAATTGGTTGGTGCTATACTAAATTCATGCATGAAATATAATACTATGTGCAGCCTTAGTACTGTTATTTATAATTCCTTAGAGATAGAGACTCAAGAAAAGTCAGGTTTGTTTACGACTATGACTGAGGGAACATTTACATAGAAGCATTATATAACCATTATGTCGATTTATTTGATGTAGCTGTACTGACAAACATCACTCTAACTGTCGCTCCTCAAGCTCCCGAGGAGCCATCATCTTCTAAAAGGCCAACACATAATGATTTTCCTGATTAGTTTTATGATTTAAATGTTTGGGACAGGGTTGCTCCATCAACAACATACACAACAAATTATCGGTAAGAGCTTAGGTGTTATCTTCGATAGCTGATAGAGGATCGTAGAGCAAGGATCAACGCATTGAATTGGTGAAAGAATAATGAAAGACAATATCCTATGCTTTCAAGATTAGCTAGAGATATATTGAATGTTCCAATGCCAACTATTGCATCAGAGAGCTCTTTTAGTTAGGGACGACAACAGCTTGGAGATAACCGACACTCATTGGGAAGAAATGCTATGAATGTTGTAGTTTGCCTTGGAGATTGGATTAGAGCGGAACGAAGAAAGTAAGGAATGGAGGTGGAGCAGAAAGACGAATAGAATATTGAAGAAATTCTGACTTCAAGGGAGAACTCAACACAATCAAGTCCAATGCATGGTTTTGCCACCATTGATTTTGATTATCCTATGGCAGTTCCCGTTAATATTAACATGAACAATTTGGAAAAAATGATGTAAAATTTGTAATTTTTCATTCATGTAAATTATAAGTTTTGGATCATTTTCCAATCAATAAAATACAACATTCATTCACTCCTTACTTTGTAATTTTTTTCATTTAAATTGAATTTCTTATTTGAATTAAATAATTTTAATATATTACTATCAAAGTATCAAACTTTACACTAAGTAATAAACATAACAAACATATATACACATGGTATTTAAAGTATATATATATAGTGTATACATGTTGTATGTATATTGTTTCAAGTGGTATTTTAAGTAGTATATATTCTACATATATGTCTCTATATTTTCTATAGACTAAAATAATATATATTTAATGTGTATAAGTTTCTAAAGTAGTATGATAAGTAATGTATAATATGTTACTTTTAATATATTACTATCAAACTTTACACTAAGTAATAAACATAACAAACATATATACACATAATGAAAAAATAAATATCTTTTAAGTTAAAATACAATGAAAACATATAATGAATATATGTTCAAAACTTCAACTATTATTATATTAAATAGCATACATTGTAATCTTGTATATGTGTTTCCTAAAGTACTATAATATGTAATGTATATATCTTTCAACTCTCAAGTGCTATTTAAAGTAGTATATATTTCACATATATGTGTATATATTTTCAATGTTTTCTAAAGTAGTATATATTTAGTGTATATATGTTGTATGTATATTATGTAGAATAGTATATATATTGTATTGTACGTATATATATATATATATATACACATATATTTCCTATAGAATATAAACTAGTATCTATTTAAAGTATACATGCGTATATGTTTTCTAAAGTAGTATATATTTAGTGTATATATGTTGTATGTATATTATGTAGAATAGTATATATATATATTATTATACATATATATGTGCATATATTTCCTATAGAATCTAAACTAGTATCTATTTAAAGTATACACGCGTATATATTTTCTAAAGTAGTATATATTTAGTGTATATATGTTATATGTATATTATGTAGAATTGTATATCTATATTGTATTGTACGTGTATATGTACGTATATTTCCTTGGAAAAAATTCAGAAATAGCATACTTAGCACCTTAATTATGAGATTCATAACAACACTTTCAAAATTACATATTATAGCAAGTTGTATTTTATATTTTTGTAAACTATTGCTATAAAAATACAAATACAAATGTTTTTACTGCCCATAATTAACAGATTTAAATATGATAATATCACCTTAAATTAACTGTGAAGATTACAATCCCATTAAATCCTCATTAATCATGTGTTTTCCGTTATTTGCTAACAATCCTATTCAAATTCAAAAAAATGATTTCAGAAACGTGTTTCTTCCAAAAAAAAATCTAATTCAAATTAACCTGAAACTTCAATTTTGCTGTAATTGAACAATCAAATTGAAGTGAATTTTTTGGCTGCTCAATATTAGTTTGAACAATCAGCTTGTATTAATTCAAAAATCAACATTACCTTCTTCTGGGTAATATTTTGGAATTCAACTATCAGTTGTAAATTCATCCTTAACTGTTTTTGAAGGCATGAATTATTTTTTTTTGTGATTATCAATTTTTTTGAATCATTTTTTGTTATTTTGATCGTTTTTGTATTGATCTAATTATGCTGCTTTGCTGAAGTTTTTTCTATTGATCTTCAGTGTTGCTTTGTATTGATCGTTTATGAGTATTTTCTAAAAAAATTTGAGTTAAAGTTAATGCAATACTAATTTGAACAACTAGAACAAAAAACGATCAAATTTAGTTTTTGAAGCTGTTCAATTTCTATCTTTTTCTAGTTTAGCTTGTTGGAATTTGAGAATAAAACTATATATATGAATATATCTTTTATATATGTTTTAGCTGTGTTCGATTAAGGAATTTCTGTATTTGGTTGTATTTTGCATTAAACAGATACTTTGTCATTCTATTTAGGCTGGAATAATTTACTCTGGTTCTAAGTTAAGTGTAACAAATATTTTATAAATGTATTTTTAATGTTGTTGTTGGCTCATATGAACTGATAGAACAAAAAACAAATAGAATTCAGTTTTTTCGAGCTGGTGAATTTTTTTTTGAAGTTTTGCTTAACGGAATTTGAGAGTATATGTTTATATCTGAAAAGTTCTTTTATATATTTTTGGTTGTGTTCGATTCTGGTGGTTTTGGATTTGATTGTATTTAACGTTGAATGGAAAATTTTGTTGTATTTGTATGTTAAGTTTACCAAGTGTTGTGTAAATGAATTTTTGATTGTAGTTGTTGGTTGTGTAAATAGTTTAAGGTTTTTTATCTAAACTATGTATATTTGTTTAATTTGGGTTAATTTAGTTAGAAATAGGAAGCATACCAGTTCTCATGAAGCACTTAGGAAGGTGGACGTATGAAAAAAAACCTATGAAGAATACGTCACTAATGCTATACTGTTGAGCACAACAGCATCATTCGTTGAGCTACACGATGTTTTGGCATCTCACTTAGATGTGGACTTAACAAGCAAACGTATTCTAGTAGAATATCAAATCACTGGTAATGCAGGGCAAATACAAATACATAATGATATGGATTAAAGGTGATAATTTTGCAGAAAAAAGGTACAAGACATGAATTTCCTTCCTTTATATGTAAGCATTTTGGAGAAAGTTGTAAGGAGCAGCTTTGCAAGTTCATCTGAATGCGTTGTACAAAGAAGAGCCGTGTGTAACAACTTGCAAACAGTGTTAAATACATCTAATGAAGGAGCTTTGGTGGTTTCTGAAAATACAACAGCATTAGATGTATTTTAGATGGATATGGTTCAGTTGATTATCTCAAATCCACATCATAAGCATATTGAGGAAGACCAAGTTTACTTGTCCAAAAAAATTTTAAAGTTAGTCCTGAAGGATTATACAATTAGGGAGAAATTTCTAACTCGATGCGAAAGGTCAAGTAAGAAATGGTATGTAAATTCTATATCATTTAGATCATGTTTAAAATTAGTTTGGATATGTATTTTGATAATATTAAAATATTTGGACGCAATTATACATTGGTTTGCAAATCAGAGAACTGTGATTTTTTATGTCATGCATCTGGTATGGGAGATTCTAGAATGTTTAGAATAAGAGAATTCATGCCTTAACATACTTTCCTGGTGAAAGACAAGGTCTATCCAAAGGTGCATGCTACTAGTATGTTGATAGGTGGTATGGTTAAACAAAAATTCAGAAAATACAAATGAAAATACAGTGCGACCGAAATAAAAAATGACATGAAGGAATATTTTGGTATGGATTTGACATAAACTTTATGTTGGAGGGCCAAGGAAAGTATGTTAGAAGAGTTGAGGGGTAAGCGATCAGCATCTTACTGGAAATTACCATCCTACTTATATGTTTTGAACAGTATATATCCTGAGTCATATATAGGAATGAAGAAGACGGATGAGAATGAGTTCTCATATGTATTTATAGCTCTAAGTGCATTCATTAAAGGATTCGATCATTGTAGACCTATCGTTGTTGTTGATGGTAGTCATCTGAGAGGAATGTATACTGGGACATTTGTAACTACATGTACGATGGATGGAGAAGGTTAGTATCATTTTAAATTTACATTGTAGACCTGCTCGTATGTTTATTTGTATTTCTGTATATCACTTGAAAATAAAAATCTCTATTTGATACTCCCTCCGTTTCAAAAAGAATGACCTACTTTCCTTTTTAGTCTGTTTCAAAAAGAATGACCCTTTCCTTTTTTGCAGTACTTTAAATTCAACTTTCCACATGGCATGTTTAAGACCACAAGATTAAAGAGCATTTCGGTACATTTGACATAACTTTAATTTAGGACCACAAGATTCAAAAGTCTTCTTTATTTTCTTAAACTCCGTGCCAAGTCAAACTAGGTCATTCTTTTTGAAATAGAGGGAGTATATACATACATACATACATACATACATATATATATATATATATATATATATATATATATAATTACGTATATTTCCAAAATTTCATGAATGAAACATGTATTATTGATAATGTATGTTTGTGATGTACATTTACATTTTAGTATATGTAATTGATACTATTTTTGGGTAAAATATACTGTTTTTTTTATTTGAAGTTTTAATAAATACATATGTAGTTACTATATGTATTTTTATCTGACTGTGCAAAATATTTTTATAAATACAGGTCATATATTCCCTTTGACATATAGTGTGCTTCATTCTGAAAATGATGTATCTTGGACTTGGTTCTTTGAGAATTTAAAAGAAGCGTACGGAGAAAGACAAAATATGTGTGTTGTATCTAATTGGAATCCAAGCATCATAAAGGCTGTTAGTGATGTGTACAAAGATGTTCCACATTATGCATGTATGTGGAATCTAGGGGGAACGTGAAAAAACTTTACAGAAAGTCACACGATGCATTATCAAAGATTTTTTATACAATGGCCAAAGCATATTCAAAGTCAGAATTTCACCTGTTAATGGAAAAGGTTGAGGCAGTTGATATTAGGGTAAAGAAATATTTGGAATTGGCTAGTTAAGAAAAGTGGGCTAGGTCCTATGCAACAGTTCACCGAGGATGGACTTTGACTTCAAACATTGCTGAGTCAATAAATGGAGTACTTGTATCAGCTAGAGACTATCGATTTATGATTTTCTAGAAGAAGTTTGATTGCTGTTTGGAAAATGGAATTGTGAAAATAGACAGGAGGCTTCATATACATTCACAACCCTCATTGAAAATTTTAATGGCATACTCAAAGAGAATGAGGCTTTGTGTACTTGTATGATGGTATGATCTTTTAGATTTATGGTATTTATACTTATTAAAACATAATTAATAGAATTTATTGCATTAAGTTCTAAATTAATGAAAACCTATACAACATAAAATTAAAAAACATATTATGTATACTGCATATGTATTTCTTTATTGAAAAATCTTAACACTGCATATGTATTTAAAATCTCAATAAATATGATGTATTCTGCATATGTATTTTTAGTGCAAAATCAGTACATTTACATATTTCTTTTTGATCTTTTTGATATCAGGTTGTACCAGCCACAGAATATGTGTACACGGTGTATGACAAGCAAAAGCACTTCATCGTTTGCCTCAAGGAAAGAACGTGCTCATGTAATGCATTTCAACTCGATGAGATGCCATGTGCACATGCTTGTGCGGTGTTGGACAACAAGAATTTTCAGAAGGGTCATATTGTTGTGATTTGTATAAGCCAAAAACTGTGTTGAAGATATATGATGTTTCAATCTATCTTTTACCACATAAAGATGACTGGAATATCCAATCAATTTATTTCATAATATAATTCAAGTTAGAGAAACAGAAACATGCCCGAAATACCAAAGAAATTGAAGAGAAAATAAAACTTGGAGCTTGCAGGATGAATTTCTTGTAAAACCCTTGAATGTTCTTGACTTGAGAGTTAGAGGAGAGAAGAATGGACTTATATCATTGAAAACTGAAGGAAAGGGGGTTTATTTTATGTTATAAGGTCATGCAAGGGGTAAAAAGACCAAAAGCCTCTCACCCCAAGTGAATAAAATAAAAACTGAATGAATTTAACATAGCGACATGGCACGTTGCTACTACAGAGGGTAGCCTATGTGCCACGCCCTTATTGCAGAGGCTAACCTCTGTGGCACACCACTATTGCGGATCCCCACTACCTCAAGATTTCAAAATGACCCCGACCCCTTACGAAAATTTCAAAACTTTTTAAAACACCCTTTTAGCATCCCTAAACATAATTCAAGTCAAAAATCGACACTATGCACATGGTAGGGTCAAAAATAAAATTATCAAAATTTTGCATGGTCTCACAGTATCGATCCACGAGACTCTACTAGACACCCTATTTTTACACCTTTGATACAATGAAAACCTGGATGCTCTAATACCAATTTGTTACGACCCATAAACCAAAGGTTATGATGGCACTTGTCGTGGCAAGCCTTGACAAGTAAGTCTATCACCTAAACTGATATAAAAAGGAAATCAATACTAAAAACCCAAGGTAAGGATTCTAGAGCAAAGCCAAACCACACAAACATGATAATAGTGGAAATACAATTCAAGATACCAAACTAAATCCTAAAACCTGGTGTCACAGTGTAAGAACTACTAAATATATCTCGAATGTCAAAGATACAATAATAGTTTGAAAAGAATCACGATATGACTCAAAATACTAAATAAGATATGAAATAGATAGTAAGAGGTAGTAGGCCAACTCCTGAAGCATAGAACGTCCACTACCTCGAGTATACTCCAAATATTGTCTGAATCAGCTATCTGTGCAGTGCACTCATACCTGGATCTGCACCGAAAGGGCGCATTAAGGATGAGCATGGTCCACTAGTACTTAGTAGGTATCATATGCCGACTGCATAAAGTAGAAAATAAAATAAACACAAACTATGGGCACATCACCTGCAAAATATCCCCAACAGTAGCTCACACCATCTCCACTAACAGTTCTACTATTTGCACACATAACAAATATAGGTAGGGAAAGGAAGAACAAATGTACACCTACATCAAATACAAGTATCAGAAGATAGAACAAATGGACAAATATCAAGTCAAGAACAGAAGTATAATATCAGAATAAGCATAATATTTGGAATTCAATGAAGATAATATTGACGACTGCGATGATGATGATGATGTAATACAGAAGGGCATCGCACAACCTTTGTATACACCTATTAAGATGTGCTTCCAGGTATGACCAATAGGGAGTTAGTCAATCCATAAACAACCAATATCCATAACTCCTCTCTGGTATATATGTCGATAGAGAGTTTTTAATGATGTCACATTTTCTGTCAGAAAAAGCCCTTATTTCCATAGTGGTACAATGTTTCATGAATGAATATGATATGAGGATGTAATGCTCACAACCAACCAAAATGACAATTCCCAATATCCTGCTAATACACCAACCATGTTAGCCAAAAATCCACTTAAGTCAACCAACCATCTATGATACAACATAATCCAGAAACCATCAAGTGAAATATGCAAGAAAAAGGTCATTGATACTATATAAATCCCATAATCTATGATTTTCCTCACCAGAAAGAGTGCAACCAAACATACATACCAAACATGCATATACCTACACCAGTAATAAGATCATACAGTCACATATAACATATAATGTTTCAAAATCATCGAATATTATCCATATAGGCCCCCCTACGTGCACATAAATCACCTAAACACATTTTTCATGATACAACCCCATACCCATAACATGCTTTCACATTATTATTAACTAACCCAACCTAGTCTAAAGAAATTTAAGTCATAACCAACCTCAAAAGTTGTGACTGGTACAATAAGCCTTTAACACCAAGATTTAACCAAAATAGAAGACCCAGAATAAGCTAAAAATACACAAATATAGAATCTACACATCAAAAAGAGTCAATGATACCCAGTTTGCCCATTTTCGAATTGGAATCAACACAGGCCCTCAAAATGGGTATTTGAAAAAGAAGGATAAAAACCAAAATTTTAGTCCAAAAATATATTTTTTAGGATTAAAGAAACTCATACAAGAAAACCCAAGTGAATATGGATTGAAATTGGGGTTTGAATTGAAGAAATGCTAATTTGGGCATTCCGGGCTAAAATGCCCCAAATTCCACCTTTAAATTCATATTCAAACAAGATTTAAATGATAAAAATTGAAGAAAAATAATTGAAATAGGGATTTAGAGCTTACCCAAGCTTAAAAATAAAAGAAAAATGCCCAAAAACACGAACCCCAAGCTCCAAGTCTCTAAAAAGGTGAAAGAAAATGAGAAAAAACATTACTCATATGGGTCCAAAGTGCCACTAAAGAGGTCAAATTTTTGCTTTAGCTTTGACTTCTAAAACGTTCAAGTACTGCTTTAGCAATACCTACCAATGCATGCTAGTCCGCCAAAGTGGACAAGGACCGGTTTAGTGCCTACCGCTAAAGCGGACAGGGCACCGCTAAAGCGCCATTGTCCAGCTGGAGCCGGCCACTAAAGTGGAAGAGTGGCGCTTAGCGCCATAGAACTTACTGCTAAAGAGGTCAACGTGGCACTTTAGCGGATGCACCAGCTGCGGAGACTTGAAAAATTCCAAGTCTCTATGTTCCCACAGGATTTATTCGGGATCCGAGAATGCAAATAACCTATGCTACCCTATCAAATTCGATGCTTTGAACTCAACAGAGATATTAATTTTTTGAAAAAAAAAATCACAGAAATGACTTCTGAAATCTATTTTCACAACTTTCCAAATGGAGGATTGAAATGAGATACAAAAGTCGTAAAATCACATGAACTATGCTACCAATCTAAAATCAACATTCCAGATCTGTTGACATAGTTCATTTTGTTATTCAACACACAGATCAAATAATACTGACGAAAGTCAACTAATAAGACTTTTAGACTATTAAAAATCACACCAAAATGCATTAAGAACTGTGTCAATCATTTCCACACCCAAAAACACCACAATACAACCACGAGAAAGGTTAAAGTAGTCAAATTAAACAGAAATAAATCTTTTACATGAATCACCAAAAAATCAAGTCATTATACTAGCCTATTACCAACCGACCCATATCGACCCACCTCTCTTTTATTCTTACTAAAAATTACTTATATACACAAGTTAAAGTTACATAATTACATTAAATCCCAAATTGGTAAAGTATTTACACAAATCCTAAAATAATTACAAAAATCCCCTTATTTGGTAATTCCTCACTCCTAAATATTATACATGTTAAACATCGATTTTGGCTTTCTCTTTTACTCGCTATTGCTCCCATTATCCATCCGACTTTTACTCCATTTTTGAAACCCATCTTTTACGGCAAAATTGAAGTAACATCTACCCAGTGATTATCAAATTGTAAATTATCAAGATTTAATTGTTTTTAATAATTTACTTCATTAACTTTTTGAATATTTTTTGTTCAACTTTACCAATTCAGGGGTTTTCCATTGTTGGTTTTTTTTCATGTTCAAATTACAGTATTCTTCAATCATATTCAAGTTCAGTAGTTCATTTTTTTCGTTATTTTTCATATAGTATAAGTTAGATCTTTGATTTTCTTGTTTTGTTGTTCGATTTAACACTACTGTTAAGGTAAAATAGTGTTAATTGGTAATGTATTATCCTCCAAGTTTTAGTTTAGGAATTACTCAGTTAGACGTAAATGAAAAAATGTTCCACTTGGATTTGTTCCTTGTACATTTGATGAACAGGATCCGAAATTCACAGAGAATCGGTCAAAGCACAGAAATGACCCCATTACAATGAAGAAATTAAGGGATAAAGCCACTTCTAAATTGAAGAAGTCTAGTTCAAAAGCAAGTAAAAAGAAGTTTGTTGATTCTGGCCGACCATGTCTTCCGAAGGTATTGATTATGAGTTTAGGTATAATTTGACATATGTATAATAAGAAATGATACATTAACTTTTTCATCACAATAATGTATAATGTAGGTATTCTGAAATATAGTTCTATAGGTTATACATTCACCTAATAAAGCTGATATTAATTTTGAGATGTATAAGTTACCCTTATACATGTGTAATTGTTGTTTATTTTGGTCTGATATAAATTTTTAAATATATAAATAACCATCATACATTTGTATATATTGTTTAATTGTGGTCCTAAATAGAATTTTTAGGTGTATAAGTTACCCCCATACATGTTTACATGTAGTTTTATTTAGAGTCTAATATGAATTTTTAGATGTATAAGTTACCCTTATAGGTGTGTAACTCTAGCGTGGTTAGGGTTTGATTTATTATACACTAATGCAATTTATTTGTAAATGAATAAGTTACCCTCATAAATGTCTAACAGCTTATATTAATTTTGAGATGTATAAGTTAACCTCATACATATGTTACTCTAGTGAATATATTGATCTGATTTTATTATACATTAATGCAGTTTATTTGTAAATGTATAAGTTACCCTCATACATGACTAACAGTTGTTTAATGTTTGTTTGATTTTGTTTTTGAATGTATAAAGAACCCCCATACAATGTGTAACTATTAGCTAATTATGGTATGTTTTTTTTCAGGGCATGAAATACTGAATTGACAAAGTCTTACCACACCCATTGCATATAGGGAGCTTATGTAACTGTGCTTTCGGTGAAAAGATAAAGGAACATTTTGAAGAGGATGTTTTAGAACATTTAAAAATACCATTTTTGGGATATTTATAGATTTGCCACAGTGCAACTGGATAGGACAGATTTCAAAATATCTCCTCATGCTTGAAATTCAGCAGGATAATAAGGATGAGCTTCATGTTAGGGTACAAGAGGAAATCCTCAAATTTACAATGCTTGAATTTTCCATTATTACCGATCTTAAATGTACCGGTAATATTGATGATTATATGTATACTTCATTATCAAAATCAGCCTTGATACCAAAGTATTTTCCCGACAATAAAGGACCAATAACTAGGTCAAAACTGATTACATGTGTGAAGATGGGAAACTTCGATAACTCTGAAAATGTTCTGAATCTGGAGATTTTGTTCTTTGTTCATACATTTATATTTTCTCAGCATAAGGAAGCAGCAATCAGTGTATCTCACTTTCAGATGGTCGAGGACGGTCGGTACATTTACTTTCCATGGGGGAAGGTTACATTTGAAAAGTTAATGAGTTCCTGGCAGCAGGATTTTAATATCGCAAAGCAGTTATATTCATTGGGTGAAATGCAGTATGCTCTAAATGTTTGGATGTTTGAGTGCTGCTCCGAGGTAGAATAAAAAACTGTTGTTCATCAGAGAAACGTAATCCCAAGAATATAAAACTGGTCTGTGAAGTGTATAAGGCCTAAGTACGAATCTTTTATGTCTGGCATGTTCAGTAAGGTAATTGTTTAACTTTGTACTTATTTTGTCTGTTCAAGTCGTTTTATTTATGCACAAATATTTCATTTTGAAATTATTCTTTCTAGCATTCGTACAAGAATATACAACCTACAATCAAAGAAGTTAGTAGGTTGGATTTGTCCTTTTCTGAAGATTTTGAGACATTTGATCCAATAACTTCTGCTTCAACATCCATTGCTGGAACATTGAAAAGAAAAGTAGATGAATTTTAACAGTGTGTCAGTACCATTGCTAAAGAATTTGGGGATTTCAGCACTATACCACTGTGGGAAATCCTCATAAAGGCTGGTTTAGCTTTGCTTGAATCACCTGACCAACCTTTGAAGAGAAGAAAAACTGTGATGTTTCAGTAAGATAGTCTAGCGGTGATGGATGATGATACGTCTACACGTGATCATCTAGTACATCATATGTCTGGTTTGTATAGTGAAACGCAAAAGGATGCAACAGACAAAGGAGAAATTGGTGTGTCTGAATTTGAACATCATCAACATGGAGAAATTGGTATGTCTCCTGAGTGTCACTAGCACAAGTCTGTTCCTTCATCTTCCACACAGCCAGAAGGGACTTCTAAATTAAGTTTAGATGGTGATGAAATAAAGAATTACATCAACAAATGTGTAAGTTAACTTTCTTATTGATTTTTTTTTAAAAGAATGATGTGTTTCTACTATTTTTTTTCTTTATATTATAAGTTTGCAGAAAAGATGGCTGAGCTGGTTACACTAATATAAAAAATACCTACTGAGGTTGTCAAAGCATTGAAGAATGAAGAAAATAAGCAATCACAGGTATAAAAATTAAATTTTATTTAATTTTATCTAACGTTGATGAAATGTTCATACTTTCAGATTATTCGTGTTAATAGGAGGAGAAAATTGTTGATCAACAACAAAGTCAAGAAGACGGATCCAAGAAACATGAGAGTCCATATAAGGAGGATATGCAGGTACTTTTTTGTCAATTATTTTTTTATGTTACTATAACTCTACATAACTACCATATCAAAATCAAATGTTGTTTCTTTTTTATATAGCATGAAGATTATGCTAAGGGATCACTCAATGATATAGAAGAGTCTCGTGATGAAGAATTTAATAAGCAACACATTCTTGAAGAGTAAAAGTTGCTGGTATTTTTGTTGTCCCTAATATTTTTTAAGTACTAAACAGTATGTTTATACACGTGTAGCACCAGTTAAAATATTTAAATTTGGGTAGTTTTAGTTTGATCAAACATTATTTTGTCTGTGTAATGGTCAATTATACATTAATCCTATTATTTTTTCTTTCAACAAAATACATGTTATTTATGAGTATCTTCATACATATGTATGTTATTTACAATTACTTAAATAACATCATTCTTGAATCACCTATAACACATTTAAGAAAAACTATTCATACACGCTGATTGTTATTTAATTTAGGATGTGAATTCAGCCTATAAAGAGGCAGGTCGTGGGGATGATTTGGAAAATGAGGACTATTCTAATTTGAAGGCTTTGAAGGTATTTTTCTGTACATCAAATTATTTTTTTTCAATAATAGATGTCTAAGTAAATATAGCACCTGTTTTTGATTGAAAAGGGATCGTAATGTTATCGGTTGAATATAAAGTTGTATGGATCTTGACGCTTTCAATATTTTGTACATTGTTAAACAGTTGTCTTAATAACTACAAATTTTTATTTTCATGCAAATTAGATGATGATAATTATCGCATAACTAATAGGATGAGATTATGGCCTATGAAGCAGAAGGTAGAGATGATGAATTGGAAAAACAGAACATTCCGAATGTAGAAGATTTTCCGGTATATTTTTGTCCCTAATATTACTTAACTACTACAAAATACTTCTATACACATGTAGAACCTATTAACTTCTTCATACTTGGGCAGTTAAATGTTCATAAAACATTCAATTGAAAGTATAAAGAAGAGTTATACATTCAACATACAAACAGTTTCTTGGATATAAAGCATGTAGTTTATGAATATCATCATACATATTTATGTTATTACTGATATAACATCATTTGTGAATCACCTAACACATACATACATGTTATGTTTATTCAAGTGAGGATCATAGAATGCTTTACCTTGTACAAACATATGATATGTAAGCAATAGATTTATACATGCATATGCACCCATTACAGATAGAAATTTTTTATCACAGGTATAAATCTTCATTTCCATCTTTTTTCTCTTACTTGCAATAACTGATCACACACGATAATTGTTATTTCATATAAGATGTGAATATAACCACTAAAGAAGATGGTTATGAAGTGGATTTGAAAAAATAGGAATGTACTGATATGAAAGATGTGCAGGTATTTTTTGATCCCTAATATTAATTTTTTATTACAAAATATATCTATCTACATGTTCGACCTGGTAAAGGTACATAATGGGACTGAATGTTTCTCTGGTGCATATCAAATTTTTAGGATATTGATGCTTTCATGATTTCTAACATTGTTGTGCAGTAGTTCTCTTAACAAGTAGTTTTACACTTGATGCACATTGGGTGATCATGATTTCCTGATAACTCATTATTTAAACAAGTTCATTATGGTAATTTGTGTATGTATTATCTACTACAAAATGCTTTTTTGGTCAAAGGACATTAACCAATTGTACTAAAGATTGTTGATTATGCACTGGTGTTTTTAGTGCAAAGATAATAGTTCCAGATTACTAATTATTCTGTATAAATGGATGAATAACATTATATGTATGGAATTACGTTTAATGTAATATGTAATAACAAGTATCATTCACTTTAGACATAAATGTAGTAAGCATTAATATATTTATACATTCAGATATTGTATTTATACATTACACATGCTTATATGTTCATATAGGATGAAGTTGGTGGGACAATAACTAATTCAATTCAGGTAACTGTAGATTCAATCTTATTTATTTTTTCAACGCCTTCGACTACAAAGTCATTAGATGTTGGTGCTTTAAATAAAATGACCGAAAGTCAATGGGACCTTTCGGACAGTCAGATTCCACTTGATTTCCTTGATGCTCAAGTTTAGGAGCTTGAAGCAACAAAAGCAAAAGCACCTGTCAAAAAGGAAAGAAAGAAGTCCAGGGTTTTTAGGTCACCATATATTATAAAGTATGATTCTGGCTCTAAGGATGCGGGCGATTCTGATAAAGAGGAGAATCTAAAGTATGCTTTTGATGGGTACACCATTAACCAAGATTTGCCAAACGAATTGATGATCGATTACTCCCAGTGAATTGTCGTAGGATTACTGAAAACTCATTCTGCCAAGTAAGAAATTTGGTATTCTTTTTTTTAACAATACTATCTCATCATAAATATTTGTGATGTGTAATCAATGATGATTTTCCAGGAAAGAAACGGACAACCACTATCGAATAAATGCTTCAAAATTAGGTTACCCACAATTGAACTTTGTCGTTGCACACCTACAGTCCAAGAATAGATTTTACTTGATGACCAAACGCAAGACACGCTGGAATGATGAGGTAACTTAATCTAAATATGATCTATATCATAAGTGCTTTTGCTGATAGTTAATTTTCTACAACACCTAAACATAAATCTGACAACTTACAGCTTCTGTTACTTTTACAATATGCTTTAAATTTTTTTGAAGTTTAATTTTGAAATGTAATCTGAAATAGCAATATTCTAGGTTCAATGTTGTATTATATTTTGTACATTTTAGCATATTGTGCTAACATGACCTAACATAATCAAATGTTTATCATACATGTGAACTAATGTATAATACGATATCATAAATTTTGTATTTACCATTACTAGATATCCAACTTTAATCAACATGTCATGTATAATAACATGTAACACTAGTTATTGTTAGAAACATCATATTAACACCATATCATCTATGTTTTAATTATGGGTTAGTTAAATTTTTATTACATCCATCCCTGAAATATAAAATCTATCAAATTTAAGGATGTATAACTATATATCATACATGTATGTGTCAGCCCTGCATGCTTCATTGCATTTTACTAACTTTAAACAACAAATAATAAAGCTACTGATTTCTTTAAATGATTTTTACTTTGTTACCCTATTTTCACGTGTAGCATTTAGATGTGATCTTCTACCGCTTGACAAAGAATCAAAGCTTTAGCTGGATGATAATTATAGATATACAATGACTAGCTGCTTCTTTAATACATATGTTGATAAGAAACATACGCGATATTATCCAGCGGAACTGGCAGTTGAGCTATCCACGCAACAAGACTATGCAGAATTAATTGTGGTGGCTAAGAATGAAGATGCTATTGCAAATATAATTCATGGATTTTGTACTCCTGTTGGGTTACCATGGTACATGGTGTATGAGGTATATGTTCCAATTAACTATGGAAAAGAATTTCACTGGGTATTGGTTGTGATTGTCTCAAAGAAAAGAGTGATAAGTGTGTATGACTCATTGTCAAGTAAAAGAAAAAAGGAACCAACAATCGAAATACAAAAGCTTGCAATGATGCTGCCTACTTACTTGCCAGACAATGACATTTATAAAAAGACCGAGCGAACTGACTGGCCAACATTTGAAGCGTACAAAGGGAAGTTTGCTCAGCAAACTGGTCTTGTCAATGAAATTTCATTTGATGTTGACTATATTCAAAACATCCCACAACAAGCGTCTAACAGTTTGTAAGTAAATTATAGTTTATTTTCATGTGTAACGATGTTATAAGTAATCTACTAATTATTATTTCATTTTTTATTTTTTGAAATCACGGACCATGGCATCTTTGTGTGTGCCTATGCAGAAATATTAAGTGAAGGGAAGCAAGTTCATTCATGTGGGTTTGATGCTAAAATTCAACATACCTGATATGCTTCATTGTTGTGGCATTACGGAGTGGAAAAAGCAAATGAAGGGTACACGAGTGATAATGGTGATCCGCCTCGGTCAAGGAATAGTGTTCTCGAAGAAATTAATGCAAGGGCAATTTTTACTTTAGAGTAGCATTGTTTTATAATAGTCAGCATTGAAAGAACTAATTCTTAGTTTTGTGGTTGATGTTAAACAATTCCAAAATTACTTTCTTGGTGTTAATGCACATTTTATGGATGTCTTCTTATTTTTGAAAAAATGATTTGCAGTTACTAACACGCTACTGCAATGTTATCAACTAATTCTTGGTAGATATTGAGTTTGCCTTTCATTTTTTTAAACGTGTAGAAATAAATATAAAATTAAACTGATATTGTATTTGATCACATTATATTTTTACTGTGATGTACATTTTCTTATAAGTTAAAAATACATTGAAATAATGTCTAATACATTTAAATATATTTATTATATAACATAATACATGTTGTCATATGATTTTTCTTGAAAAAAATTACAAAAATAGTTTACACAATACATTTTATAAAGTATGATACTATTTCATACATTGATACAAATGTATAATCTAATATTATACATTCGTAAATGAACATCATATATTTTACATAAACGTATCATGTGTAATCATACACATAAAACATGATTCATGTGCTGTTTTTTTTTTAAAGAAGTCAGTTAAATGACATTTTTTTCTGTCTAACATAATATACTTAAACAAGGTATAACGCTATATCATACATTCCTTACACATTAACTATTAATGTATAACAGTTTGCTACAACTTATGTTTCAACAAATTGATTACTATAATAGTTCCCAGGTTACATACTAAATATACCCATCAGTTATAACTACAAGTTATACGATTACGAAATATGATATATGAAAAATGCTTCAAATTGTTCTTATAGTATAAAACATTAATTAAAGAAGTGAAAATCAAATAGCAATTAAACAGCTTAATATTAGTTGTTCCAGCATTCCAACAAAAACTAATAAAAATATTTATACAAATAAAACCATTCAAAGCATCAGCATATAGAAAACATATTATCTTCATCATGAGTCCTTTGAGAAGAAATCGCACGTTCTCCATTTGTGACCGGCTTGTCCGCATTTACCGCAATGGTTTGAACTTGAAGACAATGATTCACTTGATTTCAAATGCCTTCCTTTTTTTTTGGCCTACCAGACGGTTTTCTATATTTGGGTGGCAAAATTTCTTCATCATCAACAAAACCTAGAACATTCCAATTCTTCTTGTCTGGCATTGGAACTATCGGGAGTTTATATGTCTTGACTATGGTGTTTGGCCTGTACAATTCAGAGCAATAACGACCATAATCCTTTACATCTATATTTTTACTTTTTAATACGGCAATTTCGTGTGGACATGACATTTCATTAATTTGATACCAACCGCAGTTGCACGTGTCACACTTAATATCGATAATGTACCTCCATCCCGAATCATATACACAATAAAGATAACTATCTGCTAGCTTAACCTATTAGAAAACGCATATTTAATACAGATGATAAAATAAGAAAATATAATCAATGGAAAATAAAGTTTCTGTTACATAATTATTCTAATACATACCGTCATCCGTAAATCTTTAACCCCATTAAGAGTCAGTATTTCTTCAAACCTTCTCCCAAGAGTTGTATTGGTGTAAGATGCAATTTTGTTGTTCTTACAATTTCAAGCGGTAAATAAAATTCTAACTTTTTCAAGGAAACCTAAAATAGGAAGTTTTCTAGCCTCAACCAAACAACTGTTAATACATTCGGCTATTTAGAGTTCATCATTCTATCTCTATTTATAGGCGAGTGACATCGAGACCATTTTTCATACCCAACATTCTCCAGATATTCCTTAACTCTTTCATCAACCTTAGCAACCTTTGACATAATATAATCAAATTCTTCTTTTCTATAAGCTTTAGCCATGGAATAGTATAGGCCACTAAGTCTATCTTTGCTTTTTCTAAAATGGGTGCAAACGTTTTCCCATAAATGTCAAATACATGCTAGATGAGGGACATTAGGATAAAAAATGCTTACACCTTTTATATACAACACACATGTTGTCTCGTTCATCAAATGCCTCTCTAAACTATTGAAAAAATCAAGTCCACGCATTGTCATTCTCCGAATCAACAACACCATAAGCTAATGGCTGAATACAACCTAAATATAAAAGAAACAAGGAAAATAATGGAAAAAAAATGTCAATGATAAAGGTGCTAATTTTAGCATCTCTATGAATTATCATACATAAAGCATCAATGTATAAGTTCATATAATACATATTAAAAACCATAACAATAAAACTGTATAATAAAACTGGAACGCACAATACCTGCACCATCTACTGTGCTTGCAGATAGAAAGGTTCCTTCTTATGGGCCGCTTAAATGAGCCCCGTCAATAACTACAACAGGTCTACAAAATTCAAAACCCCTTATCATGGGATGCAAGACAATAAACAAGTATTTAAACTCGTTATCTACTGCCTTATGCTTCCAAATGTGCGATTGCGGATACACTTAGTTTAGCATATAGATATAACGGGGTATTTTTCTATATCCATCTACTGGTCCACCTCTAAGCATCGCAATCGCCTTCTCTTTTGCGTGCCAGGCTTTCATGTAATTAATATCAACTCTGTAAACAACCTTCATTTCTTCAATAATGTCTGTGAGGGTATGTATTCTCTTATGATTGATTAATTTTGGAGCTGTGAATTCACTCATAAAAATTTTTGTCGCAACCACATTATTCAACACTCTATCGCTAAGACTACAAGTATGCTCTGAATCAAATATTTTTATCACAAATAATTCCGATTCATTCATACAAGACGCCTTCAAGAACCACTTGCAATATTTGTTATGACAAATCAGTACATAGCTGCATCAATACATAAAAACTGAGTCAATGTAATAAACATAATATTACAAATAAAAATAGATAGAAAAAAATGCAAATCCTGGAACTACCCCAGCTACATTATACATTTCTCTAAATGTATAATCAAATATTATACATTCATATTTCAATATAAAATCCAACTATAAAACACAAGCAACTTCAGAATATTATAAACCATTTTATCATACATTGCATTGACTAAAACAGATTCATAATACATTTGCAAGCATGTATAATAACACATTATACATTCGTATATTTATGAGCTACCGCAACAAACGAACCAACATAAGAACAAACACTTCTTCAAAACCTCAAAAAACAAATTACCATACATTATAAGCTCAGCAAATGAAATTGACACTTTTACATCATACCTTTTTTTATCGGATCATTTCGCTTTGGTATTGAAGCCATTAGCTATTGCATGTCTTGCCATTACTGAAACAAGAGTTTGCTTATACTTGTAAACCAGATTCACCATTATTTCGGTGTTCTTACAATCAGTAATAAAGTTTTTCACTTCAATTTCAGGAACATATAAAGCATACTGATTATCCATTTCAACAACCGTTAACGCAATCGAATCATATTCACTATCCTCAATACACAATACAATACCTGTTTCTTTATCAAACTCTATTTCACTATTAGATTTATCAAAAGTTGAAATACAAAGCGGAAAATTAATCAATCCAGAAAATTGTTTCTTCAACTCAACTAAACCCTCACTCCATTATTGTTTCTTATGACAATTGGAGAAGAATTTCCTTCAACCACATATTTAACTTCAATTTTTTTACGTACTTCGTCGATACCCAATTTCATGGCGATCGTAGAAACCAATTTCAAGAAAACAATACTTTCCAAAATAATTATTGCGTCACTTTTGTATGACTCTTAACTAATTTCTGACTTCCAATTTCCAGAATGTCGCAGCAATATGAGGATATTCATATTAATTTTAGTAGTATTGAAGAACGTATGTAGAAGAAATTGGTTGCTTTTTGCTTTCCAGATCTTGAATCCAAGATTACAAAAAAAAAAATTGACGTTTAAGAAAAGTTTTAAAATTCAAATATCAATTACTAGTTTTATCCATAAACGAGTTAATGTTAGCTAATTATTGTCGTTACTTAGGAAACTGTAAAATAATTAATGATTTTAATTATCTTAAATTTAGGACTAATTATTTCATCATACATTCGACCTATATATAATAATTGGCCAAATATATAAGTATCTTTCCAAAATTTGAAAAAGAGAAAATAAGACAAATTTATGTAATTAATTTTATTAATTAGGAGATTTATGTTGTTTACACTTATTCCTAATCTCCGATAAGCCCAAAAGCATAGCAAACAACGACAACAAACAACAGCTTCCCCAGAAGACAATAGCAAAACCAAAATGCCCATCTTGTCCTCCCCAAATGACAACCTTCTTAAAACCAAGAGTAATGCCAACCCTCGTTCTCTCGTCTCTCTCCAACTCCATACGTGAGAGGCGTGCGTAGAATAAGAAGGTGTACTCCAAAAGATTCGATAAAACACCAAACTATTATCCACTCAATTTTTTATTTTCTACCAAATTGGTACAATTTTTAGTTCATCCTTATCCTCATCTAAAATTCTCAAAATACCCCTTAAAATCCCCTCTCCCACATGGACTGCAGTCAAAACTCAACCATGAATCTTGTTCTATAAATACCTATTCTATTTTGGTGAAAACCAAGTCTTGATGGTTGGAAAAACTTTTGAACAAGAAGCCTTGAAGATCAGAATTATCGAGCAAAAGGGAATTTTGAGCTAAAGATTTTCCTCTAGTTTACCATTTTATCAGAATTCATATAAGACTCCTTTGAGCCTAGAGTTTCAATTAAAAGTGGTGTTATGGCGGTGGTTAAAGGATTTTAACGACGACTTAGAGTCCTGGTTTTCTTCTCTAAGAAAGGTAACCCCTCATTTCTTTTCTTCTCTTGTTGTAGTTCTGTTTTTGTTTTGTTATTATTGTAGTAACTCTTTAGTTCTCTCTCTTTTTGTAGTGTTAATAGTATTAGTGATGTTGGAATTCCACATTTTCTTGTAGATGGTAGTTTTATGCTGTAGAACCTAGGATTTTGATGTTTCTTTCCTATTATTTTGATAGTATAAGCCTCATTAAGTAAAAATGAAGATGTTGCGTTGATAATACCCCTATTTTTCTTTGTTAATATTAACTTTTAAAGCTTTGATAGTTTGAATCATGCTATTAAGTTGTGTGTTTTATTTCTCATGACTGTTTTAGTTTTGAATTTATTGTGGTCAAGTGATTTTGCTTCTTTGTTATTCTTCTAGTAATGGATTATATATCCTAGTCTAGTTTTCGCATATCCGGTTTATTCAAGATTCCATGTTTATTTGAGTTTTTCATAGAGTTGTCTTGTTGTTCTGCTTTCCTTGAGTCTTAGGACCACTCACAAGTTCCCTTCACTCTCAATGTTAATGGGAACAATGGAATAATCCAAAAATCCCTATATGATTTGCTTGACATGTAAAAGCTCTCTTGAACTTGTCAAGGAAAGGATAGGGATGACTTAAGGTTTCAGTTTTTGCTGAAAAGCTGTTACTTCAATGCTCAAGTCCCTTTGCTGTTTTTTTCATCTCAGTGTTAAAATGGACTTGAGGACAGGTGAATGTAAAGATTAAAAATGAGCATGTTCCGTCCATGACAACTCTATTTCAAGCTTCAGTTTTTATTTAAAAAGTGAGTAAGTAAGTCAAGTTGGAAACTTTGCTTTAGAGAGCATGTTGGGTTATTTGACAAGCCTAAATTATTTGCTTACCTTCAGGGTTGAGGCTTTGTTTGCTTTCGGTTTGCTTTCCCCTTTTCTATTTGCTTTATTTGGTTCCAGTTTACTTTGTCCCTTTTCTATTTGCTTTATTTTTTTCAGATAGCCTTTTCCCTTTTTCTTTGCTTTATTTAGTTTCTAGACTGCCTTTATTTTTCTCTCTCTTCATATTCTGTCAAGTTTCTTCCCTATATCTTTTCTTAGTTTTCTTGAAATACTTTATAGAGCTATGAAATACTATAGATGGGTATTGCGAACCAGTGAAAGGACAAAATCTTGTTCTTGATTCTCTGAAACCCTGAAAAAACAATCTCATGCGTGGTATAATATAAGTTTCTCAAAGATTGTCTCTCAGTTTAGATTAGTTGTCTGGATTGCAAGATCGTAATTTCTCTTCCTTTTGATTGTGAGATAAGATTAGTTGCAAATCCTCGTCATGGGTTAGTTTTGTTATAAAAAGTTTGCTTGTTGATCTCATTTAATTCAAATCACTCGTCTTTGTGGGGGTTTGAGTTCCTATTTATTTTCATGTCTTCATGTGTTTGTTTTAAGTTGACTAGGAGTGTTGATGATAGTCAGTAATCATGATTCTTTCTCTTTTCCCTCTGAAATGTGTCTTCATGTTCACAAATACAACATTTGATCAATTAAAATGTGAGATTTTTGGAGTATTTAATGTTTGACTTTTTCACTGTTATTTGGATCTTCCAACTGCACACGTATTTTCTTTTTATAACTCAACATGAATACATCCTTTACTTACCTATTTAATCATTTTTTTGGTTACACTTCATGTTATCTTTTTGCCAAACGCTTATTTTAGACTAGATATTATTTCTTATATATATTTTTTTGGCATGTAACCTTGGTTTGAGTCCTCTTGGACTCGCTTACTTTCCAACTTCCTCAACATGGGCCAAGGAGGCCCATTTTCTCGAGACGAGCCTAGTCCCAAGGAGTTATTCATCAGTATACATCAGTATACATAATATATAAAGGCATAATACATAAACATTCTCTTTAACTTGACCTCAGATCACAACTATGACCTCCAACTTTGGGTGTGAACAAATAGGTACATAAATTTGTATAAAGTTGAACAAGTAAACTCAAATGTCCTATGTGGCATCCTACTTAGCCAATTCTTGTCCTACATGGCATCCTAAGTGTATTATGTCACATAGAACATCTGTGTTTACTTGATCAATTTTATACAAGTTTAAGTGTCTACTTGTGCACACCCCAAGATAGAGCTCATAGATGTGATTTGAGGTCTAGTTAAAGAACATGTTTATATATTATGCCTATATACATTGGAGGTGTATGAGAAAAAGGATCCAACAAGTGTTTAAAAAAAGAGTAACTTACATAAATCCCTGATACTTTAAGTAATATTACATAAAATTCTGTTTATTTTACTAATTACATCCTATCCTGGAATTTTGAAATGGTGATACATATGTTAAGTGGTGATACATATTTAAAAGGGATACATATGAAACAAATCAGGGAGTTATTTAAGGAAGCAACGGATTTTCTCTGATTTTAACAACGCAAATCTCGCCAAAACTATTAAAAACGCAATTCCACTTTACAACAGTTCAATATTGAAGCAAGCTAGACTAGAAGCTCAAAGTTTTTCAATCTTGGAACAAAAAAATCGAAATTACATCTTAAATTTCTGAATTTCTTCAATGGAACTCGTTACTGTGTTGTTGCGTCACTCTGGGGAATGGGTTTCTAAAACAAGGTACGATAACTATCGGGTCGATGGTATTGTAATTCATGAAAAAATATCATACCGTGATTTAATGAACACCATATTAATTCAATTGAAAATTGACGTATCTCTGAAAAGAATTCATGCCAAATACGTTGTTCAAGGCAATTCATCAGCGTTGGAGATTCATAATGATATGACTGTGAAAATTTTTATTCTGATTTTAAAAGCTAAAACTGTATTCGGAAAGTATCCACCATGTATTACAATGAGTGAAATTGTAATTGACAATGATGATTTAACGCGGATGATATGACAATTGAGTGTTATGATTTTGTTGAGCTGTCTGAACTTGCAGTTGCTGCAATTGGTACTGTTGGATCTCTGCCAGTTATTAATGTAGGTGGTGAAGAACTGATAAGTGATTGCTATAATAGTGTCTTAAAGGTGAACCAAAAGTACAAAAACAAAGCTAAACTTGTCTTGGTAATGCGTAACTATGCAATAAAGCACAAGTTCAATTTCAGAGCTGAGAGATCTGACAAGTAGAGGTTTGGTTTTAATTTTTCAATAACAATTTTTGATTTAATTTGCAATTTGATACATCTGGAAGCTGTAGTGATACATTTGTATATTAGTTAATTGTTGATTCATATAGTAGGTTATTCATATAACTGTTTTTTTATGTTGGTGATTAATGTAACTGATAATTCATGTAATTAGTGATTCATATAAATGATGATTTATGTAACTGGTGATGCAAATAACATGTGATTCATATAAGTGATACAAATAACTAATTATTCTTGTAAGTGCATATTCATATAAATGGTGATTCATATAACTGGTTATTCATGCACTTGGATATTCATATAAATGGTGATTCATATAAACAGATTGAAAAAAATAGGTTATTCATATGTCTTGTGATTCATATAATAAAAAAGAATAACAAATTAAGTTCATATTTGTGATTCTTGTTGACTGTTTATTCATTGGTTAGTTGGCTCATTTTTTGATTGAAGTAGTCTTATATGGTGATTCATATATAAACAGATTAACGTAACTTCATATTGGCAATTTATTTTTTTGACGTATATTTTAGTTATGTCTTGCTGTGCAAATCGCCGGAATGTAGTTGGATATTCAAGGCATTCTGTAAGCATGGTACTGATACATTTATAGTATGTACCTTCAACGATGAACGCACCTGCTCAATAATGGACAGAGTGGTTGAGCAGCAGCATGCAACCGTTGCCTTTGTAGCTGGAATAACAGCTCCAAAATTGGTGAACTACAAAAGAATAGTCACCTCAAGCGACATTATTGAAGATATAAAAGGGGAACTTGGTTTGGACATGATTACATGAAGGCGTGGCGTGCTAAAGAACGTGTTTTAAAGATATTGAGAGGGCGATCGGCTGACGGATATGAGAAAATGCCCACCTACGTATACATGTTGAATTCTATTTATCCCAATTCACATATAAGGATACTACAACCTTTTATTAGGGGATTTGGGTATTGTAGGCTTGTTGTGGTAGTAGACAGAAGTCACATGAGAGGACCATATCAGGGAACATTCGTTTCAGCTAGCACACTTAATGGAGCAGATATTGCACGTAGTGATTTATATTTTTCTTACAAATGATGGTAATTGTTATATAAGTTAGACATAATAATTGTTTGATATTATGTATCAAGACATATATTACTGCTTGCGTATGGGATTGTAGATTCTGAGAATGATTCATCCTGGACGTAGTTTTTCCAGCAATTTAAGTGTGCTTTCAGTGAGCGTGATAATATGTGTGTTGTTTTTGATAAACATGAAAGCATAATCAAGGCGGTTAGTGTGGTCTATCCATGTATACCATATTTTGCTTGTATTTGGCATCTTTGGAACAATGCCTGCATGAATTATAGAAAGAGCAAGGACAAAATGACCGGTGAATTTTTCGACATGGCTAAAGCGTACAAGTTGGATGATTTTGATGAGCCTATGTGTAAAGTGGGAAAGATTGATAATAGAGTTAAGGTATATTTGGAAAATGTTGGATTTGTAAAGTGGTCGTGAGTTCATGCTCCAATAAATAGGGAGAGGATGATGACCCAACATTGCAGAATGTATCAACTCTCGTCTTGTTGAGGCTCGTGAACTGCCAATTTTGCCAATTTTGAAAAGCGAACATGTAAAGAAAATGAAGCCATACTATTCAGATTACTACAGGAAGGAGGCACTGGTGAAGACTTATGAAATGTCGCTGTGTTCAATGCCCGATAAACGAGGTTGGCATGTATCACCGGAGGTGTTAGAAGAGGTGATTTTGCCTACAAAATATAAATGCCCACCAGGAAGACCCAAGAAAGGTAGAAAAGAGAAAAGTAGGGAAAATTTTCATCAACATCAAATCGTTGTGGCAAGTGTGGGTATGAAGACCATAACAGACGCACATGCAACCACTTTCCAATTGAGATGTGACATTTTCTCTTTAAAGTTTAATTAGACATGTTTACTTAGTTCAAAGTTTTGAATTCAATAATTTGAGTTAATTATTCAAAAATTCATTGATTGATATATTCTGTTTTCAGTTGAAAGAGAAATGTTTTTTTAAGATCATTGTTTATAATTCATTAGTACTTTTCTCTTATGTAGATATGTTAGAGTTCATTAGGAATGTTAGTGATATATTTCCTAAATTAAATTATAAAGTGATACATATTACTATTTAATCTCAACAGGTTAATTGATGATACATTTTAAAAATATTGTTTTCAATTGATACATATTAAAAAACTTAATATTGTTATGTGATTCATATTGTAACACCCCGCATATTGGGCTAGAATAAAAACCATGACTCTGACGCGTTGATAATCCCAGAGCCTTAAATCCTATGCCAATTTGGCATGTTAATCAATTATGTAGTATGTGAATCCATTTGAGTATGAATTTAGACCATCGAGGTCCTTCAACTCATGGACGAGTTGAAACTATTTCGATCGATTAAGTTTTAGTGGACGTTGAAATTTGTGTTAGCTTCCATCGACCATAACTCTATGTATATTTCGAATTAGAGAGCCTACTATGTTTCAAATGATAGGTCTTCGAGTTAACTTTCCAACGATACCAATTTTTCTAAAATATGGCACCCGAGCAAGAAGTTATGGTCTTTCAAAGTAGAATGTGTCGCCTAACCAACCGCACATGGCCACTGGAAAGCATATGCGATAGCATATGCGTCGCCTATGTAAATATAGGCGATATCATATGTGGCGCCTATGTAATGGTTTCAAGTGACTTAAACACTTCGTTTTTGGGGCAAAATGGTCCTTTTCCCACCCTTATTCAGCCATAAACACGAAATTTAGTCCCCAATTCTCTAAAATACATCCATATTCATCTAAAAATTCTCAAGAATACTCCCAAAGGTTTTAAACTAAAAACCCAAACAAATCAAGATTTAATCATGGGTTTTCAAAATTGATTAGTGATTCGGAATCCCCAATCCACAGGCTTCAAGAAGCACCCATTATTTTTCGAAATAGAGGTATGCGGGGTTTTCCTAAATTCTCATTGGCATAGAAAAAAATCATGTTTTAGAATGGGATTTTTGAATCTATGTATATATTCATGTATTAAATGTTTTAACATCATTGTTTTGGTCTTTTGACCTTTCCCAAAGTGATTTGAGAATATGAATGTATGAAATCATGTATTTAAGAATGAATTCTTGTTGAGAGCAAGATTTTCGGTAAATTCCCTCTTATTATGATTTTTTTAGATTTCTCATGGCATATGAATTGTTTTACAATGCATCCTTGAAAAGCACTATATGAAATGGTTGAACTCTTGTTATGATTTAAAGGTTGTTTTAAATCACTAAAGAGGGAATCTAGCATGAATTTTTAATGTTCATAATGCATGTAATGAAAGAGTGCATGGATTTACTAAAGGCACTAGACCACCATATGTTGATGAAATTTTTGCATAATTTTGACTTGAGTTTCGAAACACGAAATCTTCTATATCAGTTGCATGTTTTTGGTGGTCTAAGTTTTTCTTTAAATGAAAGATTTGGCTTAATGTGTTATGGCTCAAAAATCATGACTTTCAAGTTTTGGTATAACGATACCAATTCAGACCAATGTCATATCAGACTCAGACTAATAGACATTTTAGACTATCATGCTTTTTGACATTCAGAATGTTGCATGTATAGAAAAGGTTAAAAATGGGCATACAGAGATGTTAGGTGGTTCCCTGAAGAGTACTCGAGTTCAAGCAACTCATTGACTAAAAATGTGGTTTGTCAATCCGGGTATATTATTATACACTGACTTAAGTGTCGTGTGGCGTATCAGATTCAGGAACTCCAACCCTTGCGGCATACTCGGGTTGGAGGCTTCCCCGCCGAGTCAATGGCGGATTCCATATCACCCGTGGAATATTAGACTTGTAGGGGATACCACCTAACTCAGAAGTAATACACAGATCAGAGTTTGAGATTTATAGACAGGTTACATGTTTTCAGAAGGTGCCTATGTGTGTTTCAGAAACTGTTTTATGCATAATGTTTGATGAACATTTGCTCTCACGTATTATGTATATAGTTATATGTTCAATTACTCTATTTTGGATTGCTTCGCGTGCCAGTACAATTGTACTGACCCCCCTCCTTCTAGGTTTTAAGACACAATCTAGGTGTCCAGATAAACAGTAGATATTTCAGATTGTGCAGGGGTGATCCTTCTATATTCCAGAAGGCCTGTTTACTTTCAGATATTTATCTTTAGTCATTTTTTGGTCTGCTGGGGACCTTATCCCAGTTATTCAGATAGTATGTCAGTAGAGATTTCGCAGACTATTGCAGATATTTATTAAATATTGTTGGTCATGTTTTCAGGCCTTTAACTATTTTAAATTGTTGACCATGTTTTCGTATTATTCTGTCTAGTCCGTATTACTTTGATCATATGAATTATGTGCATGATTATCAGATAGACAGAGAACGTTTTAGGCCTTCGGGTTTGGGAATGCTCATCACGGCCAGGGCCTCGATTTGGGTCATGAAAAACTTGGTATCAAAGCATGGTTCATGGTCCCAGGGTGTCTACGAAATTGCGTCGGGTATAGTCTTATTTATGGGTGTGTAGCGCGCCACACTTATAAGCAGGAGACTACTAGACGTTTAGGAATGTCTTTCTTTCTTCATGTTATAGTTCATGCTATAGAGTCAGAATGTTCCTCCTTCATACTCTAGTTCATGTTATGGTGTCACCCATACAAAAAGAAAAGTTATCCTAATTTCTTCCTCAGTCTGGTGTTTTCAGATATTCTTTGATTATCTAGCAGAAATTTTAGAAGTCCCACAAAGGACGGGAGAGGAGTTTCCTAGTGTAAAATTGTGTCCTCGTTCTTATGAGCCATTCAGTTAAGACAAGAGTAAGATGTGTATTCTTGAGTCATTGAATATTGTGTATCAAGTTTCTATCTCTTGTAATCTTGATATCATTGTGTTTTTGAAAACAAAAGTCTAGTGAAGCCGTGTGAGGCCTATTTCGATTCACTAGCAACTTGCTATTCATCTTGTTGTTCTTGTGTTTGTTGGAACTGTATTTCCACCTGAGTAGTAGTATAAGTTAGAGTGTCGGTGTCATGACCTATTGGTAGTGAAATTAGACCAAGAAATTTGTGATATGAAGTCACAAGGTTAGAGGTCAGAGTGAGGGTGATTTTTGTGATTAAATATTTATAATTGAATAACCATTGATTGAGAATGATTTACCCTTTCGTGGTAGTAGACTAATATGGTGGTACCATTTATGGATTGTATGGTAGTCTATGGAGGAAGTGTTGACTCAGAATGTTATTTGTTTTCTTTCTTTCAACATAGAGAAAGAGTCTAGAGTGGATATTTAAGGTGGTTATAGAAACCCCTTATAGGATATGAAGGAAAATGGCTAGATTAGCCAGTAGGTTGTAAGTATAGACTCATTATCATATGGGGTATTTGAAGGTAGTCTAAATGCCCGTTGGGGTAAGTAAGTGTGATGTGAGAAAGCTGTATAAGTAGATAAGATTGTATGGTTATAATATAAGCTTAAGGTTGATCATGTCTATTATGTGACCTTACCCCTTAACCTTCTTCTCATTGGTAGTTGTAAACTAATACTACTTATAGAAAGTATGTAGTATATTTTTTAAGTATTTGGGTGGAGTATCCCAATTTGAAGGATTAGTATATTTATACTATGTTGCACTCTTCATTGGTTATAAATGATTGATGCTAGACTATAGGCTTGAATTTAAATGGTGTGGTGGTGAATAGTGGCAAGAGATTGATGATACATGTTTCGTGGGATTAGATTTGTAAGCTTGATGTGTTGAAATAGTACATGCTAATGGATTATGACAAGGAAAACCGTAAGGTCATGATCGATTATTGTGGTTATGAATTTCTAGTGCACTAGTGTTTCTTGATGTTTATTTCATAGTTTCTAAGTGAGGATTGTGTATAAGGTTGGTTGTAAATCATGTTTAGCACTAGACATTAAGTTTGAAACAATTGATGGCCATGGAGGTGGATACGATGATTTCTTGGTTAATGATACTAGTTATACGGAAGTGATCTATAGGCTTGAACAGTGTATGGAAGTGCCTAATTTTATTTGATTCGTAATGAAGTATGACATTGTATATATGATGTAGAAGTATGCCCAAGGTGGTATGAAGCTATAGTATTTTTCTAAGGCTATTACATGTTGTGTATGGCTACTGGTACCGTTGAGTTGCTAGGTGGAAAAAGACTAGCTAGATGGTATATGGTGTTCTAAATAGCCAAGTTAAGGACTTTTGATTGATAGCGTTGAGCCTTTTTATATGATCTTGATTCTCATAGTAATAAGATATAAGTTTGGAGTCGCGATATTGGTAGGCTATGATGAAAGTGGTATGGTTCATCAAAGGCTCGGTGATATCCATGTTAAGTGTTAGAAATCTAAGTTTGAGCTTTGAAGGTTGAACCGATAGAAATAAGTGTGCAAGCATTATACTATGACTATTGGGGCTATCGAAATATAGAGTATATCTCAGAAGGTAGTATTAGCAGTGGGATTTTCACTTTCATGTATGGTCTTTCGGGTTAAATTTCTATTTAATTATGTTTATTGTTGTATTCCATACCCAGAGTGCGATGAGTGTAGTTCAGTTTAGAGTCTAGTAATAAGGGATCTCTTGAACTTAATATGATGGCTTAAAGCCAAGGGGGAGATGATAGAACGAATAACCAAGTCAGGCTCTCAGATTCTAGTAGTGATGTCATGATGATATAGAACGTCAGAAAGTAAGGGTGAGACTCAACCCATTCTTATCTCAGTATTTTTCAGTGATCCCAATCCCTACTCAAGCTTTACGTTTCAGTTCCATGATCATAGTTCATGTTCATGTATATGATAGAGAATCACGTGCTCTTCCATTTTAAAATGAGGAGTTCCAGTTCATTCAGTAGTCGGAATCACATTCCATATGTTATAAACTTTAAATTGAGGTCATACAGCTCATGACTCATATACTCACGCTTTAGGGTGTGCTCAGTTCCCATAATTCATGCTATACTCTTTATGATTGACGAGACTCATCTTATAGTCATGTATGCCCCAATTCAGATTTTCTTTGATAAATCCCGGATGTTGATTTGCTATTCCTCAGGCCTCAGTTGAGTGTCAAGTTTCATATAATATCTTTTCATGCCTCCAGGTCTTATGTTCTAACTTTTTTGTGACTCCTCCTTATGCGATGATAGTGGTGGTAAGTAATTATTCCTTGTTGATGAAAGATCATAGTACGCTTGTTTAGATAAGGCCATAAGTATAAAGTAAGATTTGGGGCCAAGTTTTTTATTCATGTGATGGTTAGTAGAATTTTGTTTGTATATGTTCTTGGGGTAGCTCGTGGGAGTGATATTAATAGTGGTTTAGAGAATATGTGAAGTATGCCTTTATAAGTGTTTGCTTTGAAGTTCATATGTGGTTATAAAGATAGGCTTGAATGACATGTTGAGATTGTTGTAAAGGAACGTTATATGTGCTAACGACTTCATAGTAAGAGTTCAGAGTAGTCATTGAAGTGGTAAGGCATGTTTTACTTAGGATGTGATCTTTAAAGGAGATATAGAAGATTGCATCATATGGTTTAGAATAATAGCGTGGTCTGGCATGTTGTATTTTTGTGACTTAGAGTTAGGCTTGATCACGACGAAGGGATTAAGTTATTTCCGACATTAGTAGAAAGATTTGTCAATGCTCATATGAGAATTTTAAGCCGAGTTGAATGAATATGATATTTAAGGAGAATAGTATAGTTAAGTGATATTCGAGAAGTGTGCTAAGCTTGAAAGTAAGAAGTTGTAATGCCAAAGGCCTGGTAATTCTATCCTAATTCAAGAGTTATATGCCTATGTTCCAGACTGCAGAGTAGTGTCAATGTGGTGATTCCTCATTTGGATGTCTTGTGTAATCCATACCCAAGATTCATGGCTCCCTATTACTGCTAGAATTTCTTTAGAGAATTGTGATGAAGAGATACTCCAGTTAAGTATGAGGGTGTAGTATAATTCAGTATATATAGCCAATAAGTCAGTTTAGCAATTAGATTCGCATGACTTACTTTCTCGTCTTTGCACTTATTCATGCTACTCAAAATCTCAGACATGCTACTATTCCAAGATTGAGTATACCAGTAGTTACGAGTATAGCCCAGTTCATGTATCATGCATTAAATTCAGATTCCAGATGTTCAGTTATGATTCAATTCGTAGGTGCTTTGTGCATCGCCTTAGTTTTCGGAGTATCTTAGTGAATTGAGCATTCATAGAGGGACATAGGGTACCAAGGGGGAGATACCCCATTCAGTTGCATGCATAGATTCTTAGTACAAGCTTTACAGCAGTTATTATTGCGTATTTAGCCATACGTTCATATGTTAGTTCAGTCAGATATGCATGCATTAGAAATGCATGTTCAATAGAAAAATTCAGCTTATCAGTGTATTCAGTCCTGCATTCATGAGAACAACCCGATCACAGATCCATGCATCAGATATGCATGATTCATTATGAGAATTCAGCCTATGAGTAGCTTCAGTTGTGTATTCCATGCCTCGGATATGCGTGTCCAGCATAAGCATTTAAAACATCAGTAGTTCTAATCTTATAGTCATGTTTCCGATCAGTGTATTCTTTCTTAGGGAAAATATCATGTCCGCGTTATCCCATACCCTTAAGACTTCGACATTCTATCCATCATTCGGGGACGAATGATCCCAAGGGGAGGATAATGTAACACCTTCCATTTCGGGCTAGAATAAAAATCATGACTCTGAAGCGTTGATAATCCCAGAGCCTTAAATCCTATGCCAATTTGGCGTGTTATCAATAATGTAGTATGTGAATCCATTTGAACATGAATTTAGACCATAGAGGTCCTTCAACTCAAGGGCGAGTTGAAACTATTTCGATCGATTAAGTTTTAGTGGATGTTGTAATTTGTGTCAGCTTCCATCAACCATCACTCTATGTATATGTCGAATTAGAGAGCCTACTATGTTTCAAATGATAGGTCTTCGAGTTAATTTCCAACGATACTAATTTTGCTAAAATCCGGCACCCGAGCAAGAAGTTATGGCCTTTCAAAGTAGAATGTGTCGCCTAACCAATCGCACATGGCCACTAGAAAGCATATACGATAGCATATGCGGCGCCTATGTAAATATAGGCAATAACATATGCAGCGCCTATGTAATGATTTCAAGTGACTTAAACACTCTGTTTTGGGGGGGAAATGGTCCTTTTCCCACCCTTATTCAGTAATAAACTCGAAATTCAGTCCCCAATTCTCCAAAATACATCCATATTCATCTAAAAATTCTCAAGATCACTCCCAAGGGTTTCAAACTAAAACCCCAAATAAATCAAGATTTAACCATGGGTTTTCAAAATTGATTAGAGATTCGGAATCCCCAATCCACAGGCTTCAAGAAGCACCCATTATTTTCCGAAATAGAGGTACGCGGGGTTTTCCTAAATTTTCATCGGCATAGAAAAATTATGTTTTAGAATGGGATTTTTGAATCTATGTATATATTCATGTATTAAATGTTTTAACATCATTGTTTTGGTCTTTTGATCTTTCCTAAAGTGATTTGAGAATATGAATGTATGAAACCATGTATTTAAGAATGAATTCTTGTTGAGAACAAGATTTTCGGCGAATTCCCTCTTATTATGAATTTTTTAGATTTCTCATAGCATATGAATTATTTGCCAATACATCCTTGAAAAGCACTATATGAAATGATTGAACTCTTGTTATGATTTAAAGGTGATTTTAAATCACTAAAGAGGGAATCTAGCATGAATGCTTAATGTTCATAATGCATGTAATGAAAGAGTGCATGGATTTTCTAAAGGCACTAGACCACCATATGTAGATGAAGTTTTTGCATGATTTTGATTTGAGTTTCGAAATACGAAATCTTCTATATCAGTTGCATGCTTTTGGTGGTCTAAATTATGCTTTAAATGAAAGATTTGGCTTAATGTATTATGGCTCAAAAATCATGACTTGCAAGTCTTAGTATGAAAATACCAATTCAGACTAATGCCATATCAAACTCAGACTAATAGACATTTCAGATTATCATGATTTTAGACATTAAGAATGTTGCATGTACAGAAAAGGTTAAAAATGAGCATATAGAGATGCTAGGTGGTTCCCTGAAGAGGGCTTGAGTTCAAGAAATTCATTGTCTAAAACCGTGGTTTGCTGATCCGGGTATATTATTATACGCTGACTTAAGTGTCGTATGGCATATCAGATTCAGGAACTCCAACCCTTGCGGCATACTTGGGTTAGAGGCTTCCTCGCCGAGTCAATGGCGAATTCCATATTGCCCGTGAAATATCAGACTTGTAGGGGATACCACCTAACTTAGAAGTAATACACAGATCAGAGTTTGAGATTTACAGACAGGTTACATATTTTCAAAAGGTACCCATGTGTTTTTCAGAAACAGTTTTATGCATAATGTTTGATGAACATTTTCTCTCACGTATTATGTATATATATATATATATATATATATTCATTCAATTACTCTATTTTGAATTGCTTCGCGTCCCAGTATAATTGTGCTGACCCCCCCTCCTTTCAGGTTTTGAGACATAGTCTAGGGGTCCAGATAAATAGTAGATATTTCAGATCGTAGAGCAGATTGTGCAGGGGTGAGCCTTCTATATTCCAGAAGGCCTGTTTACTTTCAGATATTTATCTTTAGTCATGTTTTGGTTTGATGGGGGCCTTGTCCCAGTTATTCAAATAGTATGTCAGTAGAGATTTTGCAGACTATTGCAGATGTTTATTAAATATTCTTGGTCATGTTTTCAGGCCTTTAACTGTTTTAAATTGTTGACCATGTTTCCTTATTATTGTGTCTAGCCCATATTACTTTGATCATATAAATAATGTGCATGATTACCAGATAGACAAAGGGTGTTACAGGCCTTCGAGTTCGGAAATGCTCGTCACGGCTAGGGCCCCAGTTCGGGTCGTGACACATATAAACCATTCGTGTAAAATTATTTGATTCATATTAGTAATTAAAATTAACATGTTAATTGGTGATCCATTTTCAACATATTGGTTACAATTTATTCAGTTTTTATCATTTTTAACTAGTGATTCATTTTAACCATTTGAAAAATGGTGATTCACATAATTTATGATTCATTTAACTGGTTATTTATGAAACTGAAGATTCATATGATAACAGAATATAAATGGTGATAACAGAATACAACTTAACATATTAAGTTGTATTTGGTGATTCATATAAATATTGGTTAATAGTATAAATGGTGATTCATATGGTATTTGGTGATACATATTAGATCACTTGTGATTGTTAACAAAATAATGATGCTACATATCAATAGATAAAACTGAAAATTAGTGATAGATTTTGTAAGTTAAACTGCCCACAAAAGTACTAATATTAGATCTGCTTCTAAGATAAAATATTGTGACATTTTATACAAAAAATACATCATGAAAACAAGTGCTTCTGAACATTCTAATTCCTTCATCATTCAGAACTTCGCTAAGCCTATCTACTTCATTGATGTTATGTGCACTACCAATTCTTACATTGTGGGAAGACCATTTTTTCATAAGCAAACTAACATTCTATCAACAACACAAATTAGAAGATGATTCATAAGTCAAATGAATCACATATTTATAAATTACAACAACAGCAAAAATGAGTACATAAAGTGCTATCACATATATATAAACAAAAAAAAATTATCCACAGAGAATAAAAGTAACAAGCATATGAATCACCATACCACAATTTATGTATCACTAATTAAAATATCATTTTAATGTAACACCTATATGAATCACCAAAAAAATGTGAATCACTGATTAATAAGTTAATCTGTTAATCTGCAATTAAATGAATCACCTATATGAATTACCTGTTAAAATAACCAATTATATGAATCACCATTTATGAATCACCAGCACCATATATGTATCACCAATTAAAATATCATTTTAGTGTTTGACACATATGAATCACCAAAAAAATATAAATCACCAAATAATCAGTTAATATGCAGTTATATGAATCACTCATATGAATCACTAGTTAAAAGAATCAGTTATATGAATCACTATCTATGAATGAGCAGCACAATATATGTATCACCAATTAAAATATCATTTTAGTGTTTCACCTATATGAATCACCCCTATGAATCACCAAGTAACCAGTTAGTCTGTTAATCTGCAATTATATGAATCACCCATATGAATCACCAGTTAAAAGAACCAGTTATATGAATCACCATTTATGAATTAGTTGCAAAAATAATACCTGCTCAGACGGGGATTTGTTCAATTTCATCCTGATCTTTTATTTGCTTGTCAGAAACTTAATTTTTAGCAGCAAAAGCTTCTCTTAAAATCTTCAATTTTTTAGGGTCGTTCCGCTGCTTTGATCGATTTTCACTAAAACCTAATTTGATGTAATCAAAATTGTCCGGAGTAAAATCCAGGATTTGATTACTATCATGAACAACTTTTTGTCTTTCAATTTGTGAAATCCCCAAGCTGAATGAGGGTGCATCTTCATTAGCCATTGAAGATGAAACAAATTAACACAAAAGGATTTTAAAGCGTAAACCAAAATCTAACCTCTTTGAAGAAGTTGTCAATTTTTGAAACTAAAGAATGAACGATTACGGTTGAAATCAGTTGAAGTATTGGAGAATGAAGTTGACTCAAAATCTACTAAAATGAGAGAGATTTTAGGGGAGTAATTTGTGGGGAAAAAAAAAAGGATGATGCGCAAAAGGATGAGAGAGATGGCGTGAAAAGAGGAGATAAAATAGTGTGTGCAAGTTATAGCATATGTATCACCAGTAAATATGCAAATAGAGATTTTATGTAATTTTTAAAATATTAACAAATATTAAATAATATGATGTCTTAAATATGAAATTTGTGTAATTTTTCCTTTAAAAAATGGGTTGAAGCCTACGAAGGAAGAAAAGCCACCAACAGTTGTTTAAGACTCATAATCTCAATTTTCTTTCAACTGTTTTGGGCCAAAGCCCACAAATTAGAAGTACAGCAGGTGTTGGGCCTCAAAAGGTCAAATCACGTGAATATATAATTTAATAGTTAATATTATAAAAACATAGATATTGTTTTTTTTTTTATAAAATGTAATTTTTATTTTGAAAATCTATCGACTGATTTTAAGGGAGTAGTAATTCGAAGTTATTGTTCTTTTTCTTTTTTCTAATCAAAGGTCTAAAGTTCCAATATTTGAATTTGAGGCTAATAAATACCAATTCTGTGACATTATCCGGGACAAAATTATCCTATTCGCCTCCCTCTTAAGCACATTCTCTTCCTATCAGTGGGGGCTAAAGTTACAGATAAATTTCACGCAACGAAAAATTCATCATTTGTATGCTCTGGCAAGCGGTAACCAGTCTAATGAAATGTATTAATGGGGCAAAAAAAAAAAAAAAAAAATTAAGTACATACCATAATAATTTATATCAATTTTGAAGTTAAATTATATTTATTTGAGATAATACATAATCCTAAATTTGATATCAAATTATAATTTTGATCTTAAACTTTGATAGTGCACAAATAGGATCTTTAACTATTCAAAACCTGAACAAATATGACCTCCGATTTTGCAACCTCCATGCGTGAGTTTCACTCGCGCCTATGTAGAATGGTAATCCAATCACACGGTGCCACGTTGTTAAAAGGGCGGACTTGGAGGGAGGTCATATTTGTGCACGGTCAAAGTTTTTTTTTTTTTTTGTGTTAAAACGGCATCGTTTTTATTATTATTATTATTATTATTATTATTATTATTATTATTATTATTATTTTATTTATTTATTTAGGGATCGAGCTTGCGCAGCAGGCTGAAGGTAGCGCCCAAGAAGAGCAAATAACACCACTAGGCTATTTAAGTGTCTTGTTTCATGTGGTTCAACATTAATATATGTACAAATATAGATTTTCTACTTTATATATACAATGTATTTTTTTTATTAAGGGGGTTCGGGTAAACCCCATAGCAACCACATAAGTCCGCCCCTGCGTTAATTTAATAACATTTTAATAACGTTAATTTAATAACATTTTAGTAACGTTAATTTAATATAATACTACTACTATCCTTAATGACATTAATTTAATAACATTTTATTAAAATTATAATATTTTTTATTATTAGTATAGTTTCATCTTTAATTTAATATTTAAATAAATTATATTTAGATATATTATATAACTTAAATTGACCCTCTGCTTTATAATATATATATATACCCGCGCGATTTTTTCGTATGAGTTTGACCCATCTAATTAATAAATCTTCAATATTGCTCTTTTTCTGCAATGACAAAAGAAATTAGCTGTTATTTTAATCTTTGAGCCGAAAATAATAAAAAAATAATAGTGAAAAGTCATTTAAAGATCATATTTGTGCAGTTTTGGATAGTTAAAGGTCATATTTGTGCACTGTCAAAGTTATAATTTGGTGTCAAGTTTAGGGTCATATTTATGTATTATGCCCTTAGATTTTAAGCTGGACGCGCCCAATTTTGCGTGTTGAACATGCGTTTTGCCACGTAGGATCAGAGGTCATATTTGTGCAGTTTTGAATAGTTAAAGGTCATATTTGTGCCCTGTTAAAGTTTACCATCAAAGTTATAATTTGGTGTAAGTTTAGGGTCATATTTATGTATTATCTCTATTTATTTTAGTGATTGTTCTTCAGACATCATTTTCTACCCTAATTTCATACCATGTTTCTAGGAGGTAGCTAATAACCTTTCGGACACCATTTTCTACACAGATTCATATCATGTTTTTAAGAGGTAGCAGAATAACCTTTTCCGACACTATTTTCAGGAGGTAGCGGGATAACCTTTTCGGACATCATTTTCATACCATGTCTTCAGGAGGCAGGAGAATAACTTTTTTGAACAGCGAACACCATTTTCATACCATATTTCTAGGAGGTAGTAGAATAACCTTTTCAAACGATGAACACCATTTTCTACACCAATTTCATACCATGTATCCAGGAAATAATACATAAACATACCCTTTTAACTTGACATCAAATTACATCTATGGTCTCCAACTTTGGGTGTGCACAAGCACACTTAAACTTGTATAAAGTTGAACAAATAGACACATATGTCTTATGTAGCGTCTTACGTGGCCAATTTTTGTCCTACAAGGCGTTCTACGTGTATTATGCCACATAGGACGTGTGCCTCTACTTGTTCAACTTTATACAAATTTAAGTATCTACTTGTGCACACATAAAGTTGGAGGTCATAGATGTGATTTGATGTCAAGTTACAGGCCATGTTTATATATATGCCATACCATTTTCATATCATATTTCTATGAGCTAGTGGAATAAATTTTTCAAACCACGAACACTATTTTCTACATTATTTTCATACCATATTTTCAAGAGATAATAAAATAACTTTTTCAAACACCATTTTCTCCATCGTTTTTATACCATGCAATATAAAATTTTGTGAGAGCATTATGTATGTTCAACTAACAGGAGAAATTTATGGGAAGTGGACTAACAGAAGTACATTACTATTGTGATTAAGGGTGAACAAATTATCGTGTTTTTTTTTTTAATTCATTTTTTTTTATCTTTTTTGTTGAATTTTGGTAAATCTCTACTGTTATGTTTTGTAAACTAAAAATTATTGTTAGATTTTGTAATATCAACTCTTAAATATTATATTTATGTAATTTGCTCCAATGAAATTAGGACAGTACAAGGAGCAGAAATGGTCGAAGTTTCAATATCATTGAAACCTATTCGGACAAAATAGGGGTTTGGGCTTTAAAAGGCCTAAACCCAATTCCTTTTCCTTTATTCTCATTATTTTGGGAAAATTACATATATACACATGCTAACTTTACCTTATTACATTATATCCCATGTAGAAAAAGAAATTACAAAAATCTCAATTTAATTACTTAAATTCCTTCCTTTTTTACTTTCTCTCTCTTTCTTCTTATACATTCCAAACAACCATATTTTGCTCCAAATTATGCTTCATATTTTTCTCCTAAAATCTTGCTACCTTTTCTCTCCATTTATTTAATATGCTATGAGTAGCAGCTATAATTCCAATTTTACCTTCCCTTCTTTCTCACCATTTCACTTCTCTTTAACCACAGATTCCACTTTCTCTACTCGGAATCCATAAACTCAAAATTATTTTTTTTTTCAAAAAAAAAAAATCAAACCCGAATTAATCAAATAAACACTCTCAATAACTAAACAAAATCAAATTGAAAAAATCCTTTGATTATTATTTTGTGTAATTCTTTTTTTTTTTTAATTTGAAATTTTATTGAAGGAATTTATTATGTATAGATCTTGAACAGTAATGGCTTGAAATGTATTCAGATTTCGTACGGCCTTTAAAGGACTGGGTCAATTATGAACTTGTTGGTGTTAGGCATTGTGGGTGCTTATTATGCTGTCTTTTTGACCAACTATGGGGGACGAAACTAAAGGCCAAAACCAAAGAAAATATTTACTAGGGTTTTCCCTTTCACTTATTGAATTTCCCTTTCACTTATTTGTTAATGATTAAAATAACATATTACTAATTAATCTGATATTATTTTTTGTACGCATAATATGTTTACTGTTATGTACCTTTGCTTATAAGTGGATCTTACATTGAACTAAAGATTAATATGTTTTAAATGTATGTATTACATAATAGCATAAATGTTGTAAAACATTTATTACTTGTAAGAAAAATTACAGAAATTGTTAATATTATGCACATTTATAATGTATGATGCTATATCATACATTGATATTAATGTATAATCAAAAATTATTCATTCGTAAGTTTACTGGAATGGCACAGTTTCACTATACATTGCTTTGAATGTATAACAACTTATCATACATTTAAACATTTACTGGAAAGACACACATTTATAATACATTGATTTGATTGTATAAAAACATATTATACATTCGTAAATTTACTGGAATGATACTGTATATAATTTTTTGTTTAAAATTGAATTCAGTTAAATTTCGTTATTATATTTCTAACCTCATACATGTTAAAAACGTATAATGTTATATCATACATTTATTACACATTAACTATTAATGTACAACATTTTAATATACCGTGTGTTTCAACAATTACTTACTCCTGTAGAGGGTAAGTTACATAGTTAATGCGCATTTATAATCATGTTCTAACTTTAAGTTATATGGTTACGACCTATGATATAGGAAAAAAATATGAATTTTTTATATTAATATAAATCATTGATTAAAGAAATTAACATCTGTAATCAATAATATATATATATATTACTTGCTCCAGTATTCAAAAAAAAAATTAATAAAAAATGTTTATACAACCAAAACCATTCAAAGCATCCGCACATAGAAAACCAGATTATATTCTTCATGATTCCTTTGGAAAGAAACCGCAAGTCTTGTAGTTGTGATCGACTCGTCCGCATTTACCGAAATTACTATTGCGTCACTTTTGTATGACGTATCATTAATTTCTGACCCCCAAATTTCAAACGTAACAATACGGGGATATTCATATTGATTTTACTAGCATTGAAGAACGTATGTAGAATAAGATTTTTAGTAGTTTTGAAGAACGGGTGAATAAGATTTTTAGTAGTTTTGAAGAACGGGTGTAGAAGAAAGTGATTGTTTTTTGGCTTTTCAGATCGTGAATCACAGGAAAAAAAATTTATTTATAACAAAATTTTTAAAATTCAAATATCAGTTACATGTTCTATCAATAAATGACTTAATGTTGGCTAATTATTGCCTTTAATTAAGGAACTGTAAAATAATTAAAGATTTCTTACCTTAAATATAGGATTAACTGTTACATTATACATTCGACCAATGTATAATATGTGACCGAATGTATGAGTATGTTTGCAAAAAAAGAGAGAGAGAAAACAACAAATGGATTTTGTGCAATTATTTTCATTCTCTAGGGGATTTATGTTGTTTACACTTATTTTTTTAGAAAAAAAAAAATGAAAAAAGACACTCTATGGCCTTTTTAAAAAATAATAGTCCAATATTAGCCTAAGTTTGGTATTTGGACAAATAATGTGTAGTTGGCTAAACAAATGCCATTTTATGGGCATTTCCAAATCTTTTCCAATTTGGGTCATTTTGATCCACGTAGTCCATATACAGTTCATATACGATATTGATACAATCTATATACAATACTGATACAATATTCAACTCGGGCAATTCGGCCCTTTTAGAAATATTTCAATCTTTTTTTTACTGTAAATTTTTAAATTGATCAAATATTCTGCTTTTTTTTATTCTTTAGAAATAATAATTAAATTACATAAAAATGATATAATTATTAAATAGAATATGAATCTATATAAGACATATGTATAGAAATTGTATAGTTCTATCAAATATGTATATGTACAATTTATAGAAAGTGTATACAAATTATATTATTGTTGTATAAAACGTGTAAAAAAAGTACAGTTAGTATATAAATTATGTATCAAAACTGTATAATTTCCGTATAGAATATTTATGTATAAGATTTGTATAAAACCTGTATAAAAGTTGTGTAAAAACGGTATAGAACCAGTTAGTAAATTAAAATGGCTAGAAAGTGGAATTTAAATTCCATGGCCATTTCAAGGAAATAGTTTAATTTGAAGTGTCGTTTCTGTCCTTTCCCCCTAAAAAATATACAAAACCACGAACCTAAGAGATGTTATCACTCAAATTTTCTTACCTTTTAAACAATTACTTAAAATTCTAAATTTAATATTTTACTTTTGATATATATGAACAAAAAACTTATTCTACTTTTACTCCACAATTAACGCATGCAATCCATTTTTTTTCAAAAATTTCATCCCTTAAAATCTCTCCCAAAATAATCATCAATAGAGACAGCTTTCATCTCCATTACTGCAACATATTCACGAGTTTTATTGTCTTTTTTTAAATCTTTTTATCAACTTTTCTATTATCAATTTTAAGTTTTTTTCAACTTTTAAGTCAATACCCATTAAGGAAAGAGGAGAAATTGAACAATCAGTTGTTAGATTTTCTACGAGAACGATCAAAGTAGTGGTTGTGGTGATGAGGATGAACGACGGAGGAGAGGGGTAGCCAAGGTGGCGGTGATGGTGCAGAAGAACGACGAAGGGGGTGGATTATATGTATCAATCATAAGTATCAAGACATATACATATGTATCAAATAAATGTATTTAATACATATATATATATATATATCAAGAACTTGTCTATCCTTTTCTTAATTTTAAGGATGATGTATATGTTTTTGGTTATTTAATGGTTTCACCACCCTCATTCAGTTTGAATATTTTTCAATTGATACATATCGTATTTTATTTAATTCCGCGATACCTTTTATACGTGCACCATTGATGCATTTTATTCCGTGAGAAACAAGATGTGTAACTCTGATATAATAGTATAAAAATATTTATTAGTGTTGTTAATTAGTTATCAAGAATATAAACATTGCCAATATGATAAAATTGTTGTTGGAATATGGTGATACATATGACAGATACTTTGTGATAGTGATTCATATTTTTGATTTATTTATAAATATTTGATACATTTAACATATGTTTGACATATAAAAATTATTTATTTTTGTGTGAGATTGAATTTTTAATGGGTATTGAGTAATTTTATCAAATGTATCATTATGATACATCTGGAACCGGTTATATCATTATGATACATCTGGTACCAGATGTATTTATACAATGATTTGCGCCTAATTTTACTCACTGTAATAATTGAAAATTAGTTACTTCCTTATTTAACTAAACACTCAATTTCAAATGTATCACAATGCATATGTATCAAGACTAAAGATATGTATCACAAATATCAAAATTCGGGATATCATGTATTTAAACAAAGTTATAAAAAAAAGTGTTAGAACCCATAAAAAATTTGAGATTTATGTAAGTTACCCTATTTTTCATTGTAAATTGTTTTGATGACAAGCTTCTAATTAACTTAGTTTATTTTTTCTCTTTAGAGTACCATGACATTTTGAAAAACACTTTAATTTCTTAAACTTTGACAATTCGGCTACTCTGAGGAAGTAACACTTAGATTTATTATTAGTGTTATAAATATATTACCATATATAGTGAATGTCTACTTTACCATATATAATGAATGTCTATTTATGAAAAAGTTCAAAACCTTAAGGTTAGTTTTTCCCTATATATAAAAAGGTTTTTTGTCATTGTAATTTACCCCATCAAGAAGCCTCTCAAGAGAAATAATAATCACTTTCTCTCTCTATTCTTGTCGTTCTTACTTCATATTTCATAACACATTATCAGCATGAGACTCTGCCAAACAAGGTGAGATTATAAATCTAAAGGTAATTTTAAGGTTAGTAATTTCTTATGTTATTTATCTTTGCTACTAATGACATAATTATTGTTGGATTAAGGAAAAACAATTGATTCGGAACCATTTATGCTTTAAATTTTTTCATGAAGAATAGTATTGTTAAAAGTTATGATGTTGAAATTAAGTCTCATCTTATTAAAAGGATAAGACATTGAGTTAAAAGTTTCAATGCACCATGATGATAAGATACTGGGCTCAAGTCCCATCGATTTATAGCCTAAGACGTCTTTGCATGGATAAGACATTGAGTTTGAATCTCAATGCATTATATTAATAATATTATGATGGATAAGGCAAAATAATGTGTTTGATGAAAAGTCATGAGACATGTCCCATTGAATATGCTCCATTCTCCTAAGTGAATGTTGTAGCAGTACATAATCAGAAAGAAAACAAGTGATTGAATGTATGAATACAAGTGCGAAGGGACAATATGATAATAATCATCAAAAGTGATAATATTTCCACACGCTTATTATGACTATAAGATATATTAGAGAAAAATTATCTACATTATATGTATGCCTCTATTTGATCTTGAAGTAGCAATATCATGGAAAAGTTATAAGCTATCAAAATTTGATAGGCTTAAGGCACAATTATATTTCATTCCTGATTAATAAAAATTTTGATTGTTATAAGCATAGATCCATTCCCTAGGGTGAATGTGATAATATTTAGTAAAGCTTATCAATACAAACATACACTTGATTGTGATGGTATCAGAACTCACCTCCGAAAGAGGCTGAATAATTGACAAGAGTTATTTTAAAATCTACTTCTAAAGTAGTAAATCTGAAATATATTCATGTAATAGTAAATTTGAAATTTACTAAAGTAAAAGATACATGTCATGGTAAACTTGGAGTTTGCTAGAATAAACGTTCATAAATTAACATGAACGATTGCGATATCCCAAAGATATGCATAGCGAGTATTGAACATACATGAAAGAATTAGAAAATTCTTCATTAACTTTTAATGTTGCTTGTCCTCATGATAAGTTGGTTGGACCAACTAATGTTGGGATTGGATCCCCTAAAATATGAAAAGTATAAAAGGTGAATAAGGGTTCGTTCACCCATCATGTGATCGATAAAGATTCATCAAAATAAGATGATCACATGTACATTTATTGTCAACCTACAGCTTGCCATTCATAAAGTTGCTTGCTCAATAAAACTGTGTTAAGAGCATGATTTTCAGATTGGGTAATCAAAATAATTCATCTTGATAATATTGATTTGGCAAAAAATATCTTTGATAAATAGATAAACCATTTATAATAAGAACAAAAGCTTTATGTGTTGGTTTGAACTATTATAAACAAAAGTACTTGTATGCATCAAATCAATAAATTATGATTAATTCTCCTTTGAAGTTGGTTCTGAGTCAGAAATCACACATTGTCCATCTAATAGTTTTGATGTGCGATATACGATTAATGAATATACCATAATGCACAAAGATGGATTCCTCAAAGAAGATAGAAGATGTATGTTAGTTTTCCTAACATAAGGGAGAGATTATAAGATGCTATGAAATATGTTAGGAATTATCATCAGATTCTCATTCAAAAGATAATTCAAGTCAAATGCTGAAAGCCTCTCATATTTAAGCTCCAAGTACTCCTATTTTGTATCCCTAAAGGACAAAGTCTATGCATGGGTGAAACATGGTAGATCAATCGGTTCTAAATGCAATAATTCTTGAAAAAAAAATGGAGCAAATAATCATAATAAGAAGGGAATATGCTCTTGAAGAGTCTATGACATAACACTTCATGAAACCTTATGAGAGGTTTAGGTACCTAAAAATAATGAAGTGATGAGATCTCAAAATGTTATGTCACACTGTGAATCGATACGAAATAAAATATCATCAATATCTTTGATACAATATTAGAGCAATATTGTGAAAGATTACGAGGATCTGAATTCTATGTTTATTTTTATGCATGCAGACATAGAAACATTTATCAAGTAACGTTAAAGGATGTATCTTGGTAAGAATAAAACTTATTTGATTTGCAGTCCAGATACTTGAAGATGTCACTTATGTAATGTTGAATGTTGGCCCTTGACAAAATTTATATGATTTTTTTTAAGGATTCAAAATGTTTGAAACATATAAAAGTTTCTGAGAAACTTATTTATAATCCTTATATTACATAATTGTTCAAACTGTTGAAGAGTTTTCAAAAGCAATAGATTATTTGCTGAAATGAGAAATATATCAATTTGAATTGGTTATGAAGTACCATATCTTAGTGCAGTTGATGCACTCATATATCTTGCAAATACTACAAGGTCTGATATAACCTTTTTCAGTTAATTTGTTAGCAAGGTATAATTCTGCTCCTATAAAGAGACATTGAAATGGTATCAACAAGATCTTATTTCATTCCAAAGATTCTATTCCCATTTATTTTATTATTCTAATGTTTGGTATTTATTTAATATGCGTAAATCTTGATCTCAAACATGCAATGTGTTCACATGTGGGGATACTGCTATATCTTAGAGATATACAAAGCAGTCTATCTACCCACTTCATCGAACCATGCTGTGATAATAGTTATTCATGAAGCAAGAAAAGAATGTGTATGGTTAAAATCCACGATACATCTCATACGAGAAAATGTGGTTTGAAATGTGACAACGTACCCACAATTCTATACGAAGATAATGCAGCATGTATAACACAACTTAAGAGAGGATTCATAAAGGGATATAGAACGAAGCACACTTCATCAAAGCATTTATATACACACTAGATACAAAGTGTAGACACCTAATTTTGTCCCTTCCAGAAGCCGAATTTATCCATTTACCTCACCTTACCATACACCCCACCTCATTTTAATAATTTTCCACAAAATGACAAAATAACTAATTCTTAAAAAATATAACACCCCACCCAATCAAATTTAACCACATCACAACCCTACCTAACCCCCTATACCCCTATACACCCACCCTACCCATACCCACGTGCCCCTATACCCCTATCCCTTATTAGGTTTTCTTTTCTTTTTTTACACAATATACACACACCAGATTCTTCTATTTTTCACCACTAATATACATTGATCTCACGCGCAATATACATACACACTCACACAACCAAAAAAAATAAACAAGAAAAAAGAAAAAAAGCTCACTGGAATACACGACACAAACAACTCTATTCACGATATACTCACACCTTATTGATTCACAACACACACATATATTCACACACATGCTAGTGGGAGGGGGAGAAGAGAATTGAGGGAAAACTGAGAAATTGAGGCAAAACAGAGAGATGGAAGAGTGAGAAAAACAGTGACGAACAGACGAAGAGAGGTCGGGGAGTAATCAAAATTGAGAGAGATTAAAGAGATAAAGGAGAGAAAAGATGGGGTTGACTGTTCTAGCGAAGATTTTGCTGGGAAACTCCATTGTCGCCTAAAAATTTGATCCGTCCTCCATTTTTCACAACTATCAATCTCACCGGGGCTCAAGCGAGACAAAAATGAGAACCCAACCACGATTCTAGTGAGATTCATACAAGGTTAGTTGGAAATCAGTGATTTGGAGTTTGAATTGAGATCTTTTATTGTGTTTGATTTTTGTTCAGGTTTATGGGTCCTTCATTTTAAGGTTTTTCGTCGGTTTCCAAATTTGTCCGGGTTGTATTTCTTGATACCAAGTTGAGTTTGGTTATTGTTGAGGTTCGACTCAAGGTTTTTGGGTGCGAACTCTCTTTATTCGAGTAACATTGAGTTTGAAAGCTTCAAATTGAGGTCCAATTCTACTCTTTCCCTCTTTTTATTTCATTATTGATGATATTCGGTGCATCAAATTGAATATTATGTGTAGGTTGATCTTGATTGGTGATGAATTTCTACTTGTTTGATTTGTTGTTTTTTCCCTTGATTACGAACTATGTGATGAAATGGTATCTTATTTGAGAGGTAAAATTAGTTATTTGGGGAGGTGATAATTGAAAATTGATAAAAAAAATAAACGATTGTTGCTTTGATTCATTAATGTTGTTGATTGTGATAGTGCTATGATAAGTCGAGTTGGGTAGGAAAATTTAGAATTTGTGCATTGTGGAATGCTTGGAATATTTGTTAAATGGTTTCGTTTTATTGTATTTGGAGTAATTGTCCCTTTTTGGTCGGGAAATGCCCTGAGGTTATTTGTATTATTTTATTTGGGGAATGCCCCGAGGGAGTTGTACTTGAAGATGGTGTGTGGTCAAGGATTGAAACATTGGGTGGAGCTTAGTCTAGGACTAGTTTAGAATAGGGTTTACATTTTTTCATTTTTCTATTTTTGGGATTGTATAATTCAGATTGGACATTATTTTGTTTTGAATTTTGTTTGGTTTGTTTGTTGTTTGTTTATGTGTTTTGTTGATCTATTTGCTTCATAGTGTCATAATAGCCGATATACTCCACAAAGAGACCATGGTCGAATTACAGGACCGAGAGGTGCCTAACACCTTTCCCTCGATCAATAGAATTTCTTAACTGGAATCTTTGTTCGTGGACCAGTTTTGAAAGAGTTAAAAAATTATTTTGAAAAAAGATTTCCAAAGTTAACTTGGCACACCTGATTATGCCAAGTGACGACTCTGAATTTTGATTGTTAAATGTCCTTTTCAGAACAAATTATTTTCTTTTGTCACTTAATAATAAAACACTTTTCATACTTAAAATTATCTTTTTGGTAAAAAAAAAAGGGTGTAACAGCTCTGGTGACTCTGCTAGGAACTTTTTAGAATTTGATCTTGAGGTGTATCGGCTTAGTGTGACATTATAGGTGTATAAACACCTTGTTTGTGTTATTATTTTATCATTGTTGAGTACGTACGTGCTACGTGTTTACAGTTTTTCTCTTATGTGTTTTCGCTTTATATCTGCCATCATTTGCATAACCCGAGTCATTCCTTTCACAACAAGTCCCGGAGTACACGTTGTGTATACGAACTCTAGTTGAGTTATCCTTATTTTAGAAGAGGGAGCTGTCAAACATATGGAGTGAGTGGAAAGATCTCACAGCCACTATCGGTCATACGCTCCCCCGAACAGCCTTGTTAATGGACCTCATCCTAGGTCATCTTTTAGGCCATTCTTATCTGTATCATATTGAGACCTAGTAGTACTCACTTGGTCCTTTATAGGTGACTCACCTTAAAAACATCCCTAAGTGCTAAATGTTGCATCTTTGAAGGTGACATGGTCTTTAAACATCGTCAATTCTTTTAATAATTTATTATTTTCTTTTCTTCTTAAAGTTTCAAGAAAAAGAAAAAGAAAAAGAAAAAGACAAAGAAAAAAAAAGACAAAGAAAAAGAAAAAGAAAAAGAATTTGACTGGACACTTTTTGGTCAAACTTCATGACTATGCACACTTGATTCTCCTATCTTGAGAGTGAGATACATAGGCGCCCTTTTAGGGTTCGGTGATTTTTTTATAAAGGAAAAAAGAGGTTTTGAAAAAGTGTTGAACTCTAACACATTTGTTATCTCTTGTTCAGTTAGTTTAAGGTGGTTGGTTTATGGCATTCTGGTTGGTCCTCCACATCACACCAAGTCTAAGGAAGAGTTAGTCATGTCCAACAAGGATATAGAGAGTGACAACATGGATCAGATAAAGAGTCAGGAAAATGAGAGTTTAAAGCAAGAGATTGGGATTTTGAGGCAACAAATGATGAAAATTTATCAAGCTTGGACCAGTGAGCTACCTCCCCCTCAATTTTCCACTATTGACCTTCAAAATACCTTAAGTTTTTCACCAAATTGCAAGGTCAGTTTTCTGTTGTTGGTTATATGCCACAACATGCCTCAGAATTTACTCCAAGACAAAAGCATCCAATTGCTTCCATCAGTCATTCTTTAGCTCTTCATAATAAATCTACCATATCGATAGCACTACCTATCATCTTTTCTTCTGTTGCTCAACCCTCTACTGAGGCTTCTACCTTGGCTTTTCATCTGAAGATTGTGCTTTCCCAATCTTCCAGTAAGTTGATGTTCAATACTCTTGATAATCCTTATTATACTCCTGAGCCCATATCTTTGTTAATTGGACCACCAAAATTTCTTACCAAGAAGTCTGACATGGAAGAAGAGCAAGAGAGAATGGTTGAAAAAATGAAGAGTGCAGAAAATGCTATGAAAAGTTTCTTAAGACTTGCGGGTAAAGAAGATGTCTCATATAAAGAGTAGGGCATGTCTTCAAATGTCAACCTTCCTCCAAGCTTTAAGATATCAAAATTTGATAAGCATAATGGACATAAGGATGCTGTGAAACATTTAGGACTATATTGCAATTAGTTAAGGAACGCTGAAGGGAAGAAGAAGAAGAAAAACGTACCTATTGTCATTCTAGGGAAAAAGCAGAGCTAAAGAGGTCTAAATCAGCAATATTATCAGTCGCAATTCCAATCTTACATGTCAAATCCATATACACACCTACAACAAGGTTCCTCTTTTCAAAATACAAGATATTCCATTCCACTTCCTTAGTATCCTTTGAAAAATGCATAATTATATGCCCATCCGTGTTCTTATCCACAATGGCGTGCACCGGTCCCTCAACATCGTCCTCGGACCCCATATATTTACCAAGGAACTTCTAAGTCCAAGTTTTAACTGATGTCGGAGTTTGCAAAATGGAGGAAGTCAAAGGATAATTTTACACCAATTAAGGAGTTGTATGCCAATTTATTCTAGAGATTCAGAGAGTTGGGCATAATCACTCCTCTCCTTGGGTGTACTCCTGACCCATATTCAAGATATTTTGATCCTCATGTACAATATGCACATTATTTTGATATTCAAGGCCACAGTATTAAAGGTTTTAGTGGTTTGAAAAGAGAAATAGAAAGGATGATTCAAGAAAAATTGATCGTAGTGCAAAATATTGACACTACAAAGGTCACACAAAAATCCTTCATCAACGCATGGTAATGCATAATATGTGGGAAGTAACGAGTTAAGCATGGATATCTAGAATTTATTTGTTGAAGAAAATGTGTATGATAGTGGTGGAAACTCTAGTCATGCTGATATGCAAACGAGTGGCTAAGATGTCAGGCTCCGCAATTGAGAAGTCACTCTTCTCCCTACTAGAAAGAGGTCTGGTAGTTTGTTTTGTTTTCTTTTCTATTATCCAAATTATTTCAGGGTTGTAGTTTGGGATCTATCTTGTTTTTCCCCTTTGTCATTTATGTTCAAAACCTTCTATCTTTCATTTTAACTAAATGGAGTGTCCCTTTTCCCTTTGTGTTTTAAATATGTGTTGTTTGTTTGTTTTCTTTACATTGTACATTTTATGTTGGTTCTAATGATATGACATTCTGGAAGAATTTTCAGCTAGATCTTACAATCCAGTTTAAGCATGAACTTTGAATCAGAGGGCTACAGTTAGAAAAAAAACATCTGAGAAAATAGGTAGAGTGCTGAGATATTTGGTGACGATTTGAAGCCTTCTTTGAAAATAAGCTCTACCAAAGCATGTGATAGAAAGAAAATCAGCTCCACAAAAGAATGAGTCATTCAATGTAAGGAATGTCCAACAAAGGTGGAGTTCTATAGACAAGAGCAGAAGTAATGACACTTTTACATTGCATGTTGCGTACTTGCATTTTTAAAGATTGATATGACGAAGACATTTCATTCGGATATACAAACATCGTGTTATCCTTTGTTTACCCCGTTTGAGCTTTAGTTCTATTTTTCTTTCATATCCCTCTTTTGGAATCAAGATAGAATCAACAAAGTTTAAGAAAAAGTGTTGAGTAAAAAATAGAGTTAGAAAAGTTTCAAAAAAAAAAAAAGAAAAAGAAAGAAAAAAAGTGTCAAAAAGAAAGAAAGAGAAGAGTGTCAAGAAAAATAGAGTCAGAAAAGGTCCCAAAAATAAAAGATTCAGTAAAAGAAAAAGAAAAAACTCAGAGTCAAGTAAAAGAACGAGTTGTTGGAACTACGTATTACCTAATTCTCCTCTTCCGGGGGTGAGATACGTAGGCTGCCCTACTCTAGGTTCGGTCTAACCAAATAAACAATTTAGAATTACCCAGTCAAAAGAAACAGGGGCATGAGTTAATTTTCATTGTTTGAGTTGATTCCAAAAGTTGTAAGTCCCACCCCACTTCAAGTGTTGTTTGGGTCTCATGTCATCCTTTCTTTCCAACCCTATCTGTAAGCTAATTACAACCACAGAAGACCTTCAGATCAATCTTTGAGAATGATAAGGCTAAGCATACAATGCATATGAGGATGCATTTTGGTAACTACTTGTCTTCCTCAGCATAAGAAATCAGGAGAGAATTAAAAATGAGAGTTTTATCGGTGAAAACTCTCGCGGGCACCGTAAGGGAATAAGTAAGTTGAGAGAGATAAAAATGAGAGAGTCTTATAGGTGAAAACCCTCATGAACACCATAAGACAATTTTGAGTGGAGAGAAATAAAAGTAAGAGAGTCTCATTGGTGGAAACCCTCATGGACACCATAGGGCAATGATGAGCTGAGAGAAAGAAAATACGAGAGGTTTGTTGGTGAAAACCCTTCAAGGAGTCACTAGATGAATGAGGTCTCTGAATGCGATTGGACCAAGGAAGTAACTCAATTTCAGGGTCATTAACTCAACAACAATCGGTAGAAAGTTTGAATGGAAAGATCACGCAACTTAATCGAAAAATGCATGGCATAATTATTAGAATTGGTTGTCATTTTTATTTTTTATTTTTTTTTGAAAAGGGACAAGTATTTTATTTTCTTTCTTCTCTACATTTCTATTTTGTCCTTTTGAGTATGATATTCGAATAAAAATCATTTTTCTCATGTCTTGAGTTAAGCTCATATCAAAACAAGTGAGAAAGGATTTTAAAACTTGCTACCAATTTCTTCAATTGCACAAAGCAATGCAAAAGGCCAGCACATGAAAGAAACATGGTTGTAAGTTGACACAAGTCATGCAGAAAGTTTTGTCAACAGAGAAATTTTGGGATTCATGAAAATATCAAGATTCAAGGGGTTTATCTGAGAAACATAGCAAAATAGAAATGTTGTGTTAGTTTTAGAGTCAGCCTTAATAATCTGGGTTTGGATCAATGGTGCAATAAGACAGTGATATGGTACTAGTTGGAAGCAAGATTAGAGGTGGCAAGTGCAGAGCGATTACCTCGAAAGCTAAAGCCATAAACTAACTATCATGTTTTTAAACTCACAAGTTTTTTTGGTATGAAATTGGAACACATGTTACCTTCAGTAAATATTAACTAAATTGTTATTTTTCCTTTTTAATTTGATTGAAAACTACATCTTAAAATATTGATCAAAGCTTTTATCCTTTTTATCAAAGCTTTTATCCCTTTTTAATTTAGTTGACCCTATTCACTTGGCACATCTATTAAAAAAATATTAATTAGGGGTTTATTTTACCAAATTAGTCTTATTAATTATGCTTTGAAAATATAAATTTGAGTAAATACACTTTATTTTGTCATTTAATGTTAAGGATTGTATTGGAAGAACATAATAAAATTCTCTTGATTTCATATAGGGGCAACCAAACTAAAACAAATATTTTTAGAAAAAGGGCCAACTAAAATGATACGGAGGAAGTATATCATTTGCAATATAATATTTATATTATATTTTGAAATAAATGTGCAACACACATTTCCAAAACTAGTAAATATAAAAAGAGGAGGAAGTAGTTCATAAAAAAAAAAAAAGAATCAGAGGAGCTGTTAATATTGTGCTCAAACTAGAAATGACAAAGGCTTATCACATGGATTTTTCAAGTTAAGTAGATGGGGTCAAGAGCACTATGTACCTTACATGCTAAAGAGAACTACATAGAGTATATTCATATTTTCCTTATTTAAGATGGTCAAAAATGAATTTAAAAAATGAGTTCGAAAATAAAAGGGGTAAAATTAAAATTTTATTTTAGAAATACATATCATAAGGTTAAAGGAATCTATAGTTGAAAACACATTGAAAACGAGTTGAAAACGAGTTGAAAACGAGATTCAAATAGAATAAAAATATCTTAAAGTAATATAATTAAGGTTTTGGAGCTTACACAAACTCAAATAGGGAAGAAAATCCTAAAAATCATCCAAATTCAAAGCTCAAAATTGAAAAATGGTGAAAAATCACGAAAAGGAATTTCTATACTGTGGTTGCCACTTAAACAGCTAAATGATTGCTTAAGCGGCTACCACTAAAGTGATATCAGACAGTCAAAGCGACTACCACTTGCTTAAGCAGTCTTGGACTGCTAAAGCTGTTGTTGTCGCTTAAGAGGCTGTACTAGATATTAACAAATGCTGATTTTAGGGAAAGCCTACGAAGCTCCAAATGGACCCTCAAAATTTGATCGGGACCACATAGAGATAAATCATATATGTTACTAGGCTAATTTCGACGTTTTGGACCCAATGGCAGCGTTGAATTACTAAAAGTGAAATTTGCTATAAATTAACCCCCAGGACTCCTTTAAGACATATTTCACTAGTTTTTCAAATAGAGAGTTGAAACACTAACTAAAGGTTTTGAATCTAAATCAACCCTGCTACTACCACAAATTCTACATTCTGAACCTAATGAAGACGTCCAAATTTTCATCCGGCACTCTCGACATCAATGGTTACTGAAGTCAACTATGAAATTCTTAAAGCCTCTTAAAATCACAAGTTCTCCCAAATCACTCCTGATCACATCGAAAACTGCCAACAATCCCACTTCCCCAAAGTCAATATGTAAAAACTACAGGGAAGAACAAAATGGTCAGATTACATAAAAAGTAAGATTTCACAATTCATGTCATTACACATCGGAACATATCAATATATTTAAACTCACCAAATTGAATAGGACAAAATCAAAGATGGTTAGTACCAAGATAAATTTCAGAGACATAAAATAATTTTTTTCACATAGAATATAACAAGATGTGAAATGAAAAAGTAATACAGTTTATGATACTTCCATTATAGACAAGTAATTTTGTCCCTTCAAAATTTATTTTTATGCTTTACTCCGTCTAACCAGCACCTCAACCCCATTCCATATTTTTTCCACAAAATGACAAAATAATAACCAACATTAAACAAATTTTATTCCTAATTTCCCACATAATCTCAATTTGAACAAACTAACAACCCTTTCCTATCAAATTTTAACACATCACCACCCCACCCTCTATCCCCATATACCCCATACCTACCTACCCCTACCCTACCCTAACCTCCACTCATATTTTCCCTACTATATACATACACAGAATATACACAAAAAGGGGGATTGGTTCTATTAACAGAATAGACCACAATAATAATAATATATACACACAATCATTGTCTTCTCGACAGAGACACTTTATTATTTTTTTTCTTCTTCACGGGCACACACAACACACACCTGAAGTCAACTCATTCTCACTGAGCTCACCGACACACACCCATATACACCACATACACCTGACCAAAATATTAGTACACACGCACATATTGACACATACACCCAGAAATTGAGAGAGAGTGGTCGGATAAGTGACCAAAAAAAAGGAGGTAGAATCACTTGTTTAGCTCTTTCAGGTGAAGTGTTTCACCAAAATTACAACCCAATCATAAAATAAGGTCAACATATTACCTGAATAGAAGAAAAAAAGAAGAGATAGAGAGAATCGGGATAGAGAGGTAACAAGAATCGAGAAAAGAGGCACTTCTCCGGTGAATTTTGCCTAAGAGCCATTGGAATCACCACTAGAAACCTCAAAAGCTACGGTTTAGCCACTATTCTGGTGAACCCATTAAAAAATAGTACCACCGACTCCATTTCGATCCAAAATCACATCAAAAGTTATTCTCTTCCTATTTTCAGTTAAATCCTACCGAAAAAACTGATCCAAAGATTAAAATCCGAAATGGCTCTATTGAGGTTAGAAATTAGTTCGTGATTGAGGTTCAATAGAGGTATTTTGGAAGTGGTTCTATCTTCGATATATCAAAATTGATAATTGAGGTCCAATTCTACTCTTTTTCTTTTTTTATTTTATTGTTTATTATATTTGGTGTGTTGGATTGAATATTGTGTGCTGGTTGATCTTGGTTGATGATGAAATTGCCACTTGTTTGATTGGTTGTTTGATTTATTTGAGTTACGAATTGTGTAATGAAATGACGTCTCATTCAGAATAAAAAGGAATTTGGGGCGGGAATTGAAAGATTGATAAAGTGATTATTTTTTATTCATTGACTGATATTATTAAAATTGATAGTATCATGTTTTAGATTGTTAAATGGGTATGCAAATACTAAGTTTAGGTAGGCAAATTAAAGAAATGGGTGATTATGGATTGTTGAATGTTCAGAATGTTTTGTTGAATGATTTTGTTTTTCTTGTATTTGAAAAATGTATTCATTTAGACGGGGAATGCCCCAAGTTCATTTGTATTTATTCATCGGGAAATGTGAGTTCATTTGTATTTATTCATCGGGAAATGCCCCAAAGTATTTTGTACTTGAAGGACATGTGTGATGAAGGCCCGAAGCATCGGGTAAAGGATTGAAGCTTAGTTTAGGATTAGTCTAGAATAAAGTAGGTTTACATTACTGCACTTTTCTATTTTTGGGACTGAATGAATTAGACTGGTAACTATATTTTTGGATTTGTTTTGTTTGTTTGTTTGATTGATTGTTTTTGTGTGTTTTTGTTGGTTTATACTTTCTATAGTGTCTACTAGCCGATATATACTCCACGAAGTGACCGCTGTTGAACCATGGGATCGAGGGGTGCATAACACTTTTTCCTCGGTCAACAGAATTCCTTAACCGGAATCTCTATTCGCGGATCAATTATAAAGAGTCAAAACCATTTTGAAAAAGGATTTCCAAAGGTGACTTGACACACTCGATTTATGCCAAGTGGCGACTCTGAGTTTTGAATATTGACAATCCTTTTCAAAATAAATTTTCCTTTTTTTTAGTTAATAATAAAACCCTTTGAAACTTAAATTTAATTTTTTTTGGTTAAAAAAGGGGGTGTGACAGCTCTGGCGACTCTGCTGGGTAGTTTTCAGAATTCGAGCCTATATTTTGAAGTTGAATTGGCTTAGTATGACACTATAGGTGTATAAATATTTTGTGTGTGGTATTGTTTGTGTTATTATTTTATCATTGTGGAGTGCTTACGTGTTTTTTATTTACAAATTTTTATTATATGTTACCACTTTATATTTGATATCATGTGCATAATCCGAGTTATTTTTTCCGCAATAAGTTTCATAGTACACATTGTACACAAACTCTAGTTGATTCACCCTTATTTTAGGAGGAGGAGCCGTTGGGTGTATGGAGTAGGTGGAAAGTTGTTGTAACCACTATCGACCATACGCTCCCCCGAACAACCTTGTTAGTGGACCCCATCCTAGGTCAGCTTTTAGGTCATGCTTATCTGTATCATATTGAGACCTAGCGGGATCCACTTGGTCCTTTGTAGAAGACTCACCCCTAAAGCATCCTTACATGCTAATTGTTGCATCTTTGAGGATAGCAGGGTCATTTGACAAATTGATTTGGGAAAAAGCATGTGATAGAATTAAAGAAAGTGTGTAGGCAAGTAAAGATTGAAAAAAAGGAAAAAAGAAAAAAAATGAGTCAAGAAAAAAGAGTTTCATAATTTGTAGGAATTCTTTATCTTTATGGTTTTTGTCTTTCACAATTCAAAAATGCAAAAAAAATTATTTACCTTTTGCACTCATTTCTAAAAAAAAAATGAAAACACCAAAAAGATTTTTCTGTTGTGTCCTTTAGCAAGCATTCACAATTCAAAAATTTCAAAAAGATTTTTTTAATTGGAGTTTTTTATAAAGGAAAAATGCAAAAAAAAGGTTAGATGTTTTGTACATTTCATATAACGAAAATACCCAAAAAAAAATTCTTTTCATAGTTGTTAGTGTCAGTTTTATGTGAAGTGTCAAATTAAAAATTTCAAAACGATTTTATTGGCGTTTTCATTATTTGTTTTTTGTCGTGTCTCCTAGGTCAAGGTTTAGTTTGTTGTTTAATCCTTATTTGTCCAATCTGAACAAACTACGCATACCTAATTCTTCTCTCTCGAGGGTGAGATACGTAGGTAGCCCTTTCAGAATTTGGTGATCTTATTTAAAAAAAAATCAAAAAGATTTTCTTTACTCTTCATTTAGAGTAGGTGTCATATACATATTTAAAAATAAAACTACAAAAGATTTTCCTTTAATAGGTTCAAGTTTCATTTTCATATGAATTTCAAATTGAAAACCCACAAAGACTTTTCTTTGGTAATCATAGGTTTCATTTTATATAGGAATCTGAAAAAATTCAAAAAAGATTTTGACTCTTCAGTTGGAGTAGGTGTTTCATATTTTTATTTGGTAATCATAGGTTTTATTTTGTATAGGGATGTTAAAACTGACAAATTCAAAAAGATTTTCGTCAATTCTTTTGACAATTTGTTATTTTCTTTTCTTCTTAAAGTTTCAAGAAAAAGAAAAAGAAAAAGAAAAAGAGTTTGATTGGCCATTTTTTGGCCAAACTTCATGAACTATGTACACCTAATTCTCCTCTCTTGAGGGTGAGATACGTAGACTCCCTTCTTGGGTTTGGTGATTTTTTCCAAAGTAAAGAAAAAATAAGAGAAAAAGATTTTGAGGAAGTGTTGAACTCTAACATGTTTGTTATCTCTTGTTCAGTTAGTTTAAGGTGGTTGGTTTGTGGCATTGTCGCTGGTCCTCCACATTACACCAAATCCAAAGAAGGGTTAACTGTGTCCAACAAGGATATAGAGGGTGACAGGAAACTGAGAGTTTAAAAGAAGAGAATTTGAGACTAAGACATCAAATGATAGAAATGTATCGAGCTTGGTCCAGTGGGTTGCCTCCTTCTCTATTCCCCACTATTGACCCTACAAGTATCTTGAGTTTTCCATCACAATTGCAAAGTCAGTTTCCTATTTTTGTTGATGCACCACAACATGCCTCGGAATTCATGCCACATCAGCTGTATCTTAATACTTTCACTACTCCTTCTCTAGCTCCTCAGTATAAGCCTACTATATTCACAACACTACATACCGTCTGTGATTTTGCTGCTCAACCCTCTACTGAGTCTTCCACATTGTCTATCCACCCAATAGTTGTGGTTTCCCATGCCGCTAGTGAACCCATGTTCAATACTCTTGATAATCATTACAATACTCTTGAGCCTACTTTTAAGTTAACTGAACCACCAAAATTTTTTAACAAGAAATATGACTTAGCATAAAAGCAAGAGAAGATGGTTAAAAAAATGAAGAGTGCAGAAAATGCTATTCAAAGTTCCCTATGACTTACGGGTAAAGAAGATGGTTCAATAAAGGCTAGGGCATGTCTTCAAGTTTCAACCTTCCCCAAAGCTTTGAGATGTTGAAATTTGGGGAACATAATGGACATGAGAATTCTGTGAAACATTTGGGATGATATTGCAATCAATTAAGGGAAACTGAAGGAAAGAAGAAGGAACACATACCTATCATCGTGCTAGGGCAAAGTAGAGCTCGAGAGGTCCAACTTACAAATACTATCAGCCTTAATCCCGAGCTTACATATTAGATCTACATATTCACCAAAAACAAGGCTCCTCATTCAAAAATCCAAGAATTCTATTCCACGTCCTCAATATCCTTTCAACAATGCACAATTACATGATCGTCTGTCATCTTATCCACAATGGCAAGCACCAATCCCTCAACATCGTCCTCGACCCTCACATATTTACCAAGGTACCTCTAAATCCAAGTTTCAACTAAGACCAGAGTTTGCAAAAAGAAGGGAGGAAAAAGATAATTTTACTCCTATTTAGGAATCTTATGCCAGTTTGTTCCAGAGACTGAGATAGTGAGGCATGATTACTCCTCTCCTTGGGTATACGCCTGACCCACATTCAAGAAAGTTTGACCCTAATGTACAGTGTGCATATCATTCTGATGTTTAGGGTCACAATACTGAAGATTGTCGTACTTTGAAAAGAGAAATAGAAAACATGATCCAAGAAAAAGTGATTGTAGTGCAAAACGTTGACACCTCAAGATCTCACATAAAATCCTTCACCAACATATGGTGATGCACAATATGTGGGAACCAATGAGTTAAGCATAGGGACCCAGAACTTATTTTTTGAAGAAAATGTATTGGATAGTGGAGAAAAGTTTAGTCATGCTGGTATGCAAACCAGTGGCTAAGATGTCAAGCTCCGCAATTGGGAAGACACTCCTCTCTTTACTTGGAAGGGGTTTTGGTAGTTTGTTTTGTTTTTCTTTCCATTTTTTGAATTATTTGAGGGTTGTAATTCAAAATCTATCTTGTTTTATGTCTTTGTCGTTTATGTTTAAACCCTTCTATCTTTCCTTTCAGCAAATTGTAGTATCCCTTTTGACCTTTTTCTTATTTTAAGTTGTTTGTTTGTTTTCTTCACACAGTACATTTTATGTTGGTTCTAGTGATATGACATGCTGGCAAAATTTTAAGATAGATGTTAAAATCCAATTTGAGCATGAGCTTTAAATCAGAGGGCTAAAGTTAGAAAAAGCATCTGAGAAATAGGTAGCGTGTTAAGACATTAGGTGACTAAGTTGAAGTCTTCTCTAAAAATTAAGGGAATTATTTTGAGAATTACAAGAATAACTCGGTTATCAATTGAAAGACATATCTCAATTAGGTCAAGCAGTGGATGCAAAATCCTATTTCAAGAGAAACAGGAAGATAATCAGCTCCATGAAAGAATGAGTCATTTGATGTGAGGAATGTACAACAAAGGTAGAGTTTGTAGAAGAAGTAGTGGCACACATGCTCAGCTAAAGTTAGTGTTGTTAAAGTGTCACACATGATCTTCAATTCTCATTTCATATTGCATGATATGTACTTGCATTTTCAAGGATTGATATAACGAAGGCATTTCATTCTGCTATCCAAACATTGTGTCATCCTTTGTTTGCCCCATTTGAGCCTTAGTTCTATTTTCTTTCATACCCCTCTTTTGAAATCAAGATAGAGTTATCAAAGCTCAAAAGAAAAGGTGTCGAGCAAAACAATAGAGTCGGAAAAGTTTTAAAAAAAAAAGATAAGAAAGAAAAAAGTGTGTCCAAAAAGAAAGAAAATAGAAGAGTATCAAGAAAAATAGAGTCAGAAAAAATCCCCAAAAGAAAAGAGTCAACAAAAGAAAAAAAAAGAAAAAAATTTAGAATCATGCAAAAGAACGAGTTGTCGGAACTATGCGTGACCTGATTCTCCTCTATTGGGGGTGAGATACGTAGGCTGCCCTACTCGGGGCTCGGTTCAACCAAATAAATAAGTAGGATCACCTAGCCAAAAGAAACTGGAGCATGAGTTAATCTTCATTGTTTGAGTCAATTCCAAAAGTTGTAAGTCCTACCCCACTTTAAGTGTTGTTTGGGCCTCATGTCATCCCTTCTTTCTAACCTTATCCAAAACCCAAGTTACAGCCAAAGAAAGACCTTTAGATCAATCTTTGCTAATGTTAAGGCTAAGCATGCAATGGATATGACGACACATTTTGGGAACTACTCGTCTTCATCAGCATAAGGAATCAGGAGAGAAATAAAAATGAGAGTCTTATAGGTGAAAACCCTCACGGGCATTGTAAGATGACTGTGAGTTGAGAGAAATAGAAATACGAGTCTCATTGGTGAAAGCCCTCACGGATACTATAGGACAATGGTGAGCTGAGAGAAATAACATGAGAGAGGCTTGTTGGCAAAAACCCTTCAAGTCACCACTAGCTGAATAGTCTCCAAATACAATTGGCTCAAGGAAGCAACTCAGTCGTAGGGCTATTAACTAAAGAACAATTGGTAGAAAGTTTGGATGGAAAGATCATGCAGCTTAATCCAAAATGCATGGCATAATCATTAGTGTTGACTGTCATTTTTTAGATAAATTTTTCGTTTATTTATTTCAAATGGGGACATTCATTGTCTTTTCTTTCTTCTCTTTATTATTATTATTTTATTTTCTTGAGTCAGTTATCCAAATAAAAAAAATCATTGTCATTTTTCTTGTCTTTGATTCAAGTCCATGTCAAAATAAGTGAGAAAAGATTTTAAAACTGGCCACCAGCTTCTTCAATTAAACAAAGCAAGACAAAAGCCAGCACATGAAAGAAACATGATTGTGAGTCAGAACAAGGCATGCAGAAGGTTGTTATCAACAGACATATTTGGGGAATTCGTGGAAGTACCAAGGTTTAAAAGGAATTATCTGAGAAACATAGCAAAGCAGAGATACTGTGTTTGTTTCAGAGTCACTCTTAATATTTTGAGTTTGGATCAATAGTGCAATGAGGTAATGACAAATGCTAATGATTAGAAGCAAGATTTAAATGTGACGAGTGCAAGAGAAATTGCCTCAAAAGTCAAAGTCGCAAGCCAACCACCCTATTTTTAACTCAAAAGTTTCCTTTGAATGAAACAGGAATAGTTGCTACCTTCAAAGCAAAGCGCAAATGTCTAGATGCTCAATTTCTCATTTCTGTAAATGCAAGATCAGTGTTTCTATATAGGTTTTGTAATTCCAATTACGGTAAAACTCATCATCTTGTACCCCTAAGAGACACATTCTCTAATTTAGGCCATTCATATCTTACGGCTAGGAGGTGCACTTTCTAATTTGAACCGTTAATTCTAAAAGATGCACTTTTAGCAAGAACCTTTCATTTTCATTCTTAAGAGAGGGACTTGTTGGTCTCAATCATTTAATTTTACCCTCAAAAGGGGCATTTGTTGATCAGGATCTTGATTCATCTTTGCATTATGCACTGTTGCAAGTAGTTGTGATTGGGTTTGACACCCGTAAAAGCTTTTGATGAAAACTGGGGAAAAAATTAAAAGTAATTCATGTTATATGAAACTTCATTTTAGGACCCTCCTAGAAAGTGAGACTTTATTTTTCTGAAATATAGAATCTTTCTTTATCATAATCTTTGTTTGGGATAATTTTTGTTCTAGTTTTGATTTTGATTTCAGGAGCCCACCTGGAGAATAGGGTGAGGAAATTGCAAGTCGGGAGACCGCCAGAAGAATAGACTGATGAAATTGAAAGTCGGGAGCTCGCCCGAAGCACAAAGTGAGGAAATTGTAAGTTAGGAGCCCACCTGAAGAATAGGGTGATAAAATTATAAGTCGGGAGCTTGCCCGAAGAACAAAGTGAGGAATTTACAAGTTAGAAGCCTGCATAAAGAATAGGGTGACGAAATTACAAGTCAGGAACTTGCCAGAAGGATAGAGTAAAGAAATTGCAACTTGAGAGCTCGCCCGAAAAATAGGGTGATGAAATTGCCAGTTGGGAGCTCGCCCGGAGAACAGAGTGAGGAAATTATAAGTCGAAAGACTGCCTGAAGAATAGGGTGATGAAATTGCAAGTCAGAAGCTAGCTCAAAGGACAGAGTGAGGAAATTGCAAGTCAGGAGCCCACCTGAAGAACAGGGTGATGAAATTACAAGTCGGGAGCTCATCCGAAGAATAGTGTGAAGAAATTACAACTCGGAAGCCTGCCCAAAGAATAGGGGTGATGAAATTGCAAGTTGGATGTTTTCCAAGAGAACAGAGTGAGGAAATTACAAGTCGAGAGCCCGCCCAAAGAATAGGGTAATAAAATTGCAAGCCGGGAGCTTGTCCGGAGAATAAAGTGAGGAAATAGCAAGCCCGGAGCCTGCCTGAAGAACAAGATGATGAAAATGCAAGTCGGGAGATCACCCAAAGAAAAAAGTGAAGAAATTGCAACTCGAGAGCCCGCCCGAAGAATAGGGTAATGAAATTGAAAGTCGAGAGCTCGCCCAGAGAACAGAATAAGTAAATCTAAAGTCAGGAGCCCATCTGAAGAATAGGGTGATAAAATTACAATTTCAGAGTCCGCCCAAAGAATAGGGTGATGAAATGACAAGTCAAGAGCCTGCCTGAACAACAGGGTGATAAAATGATAAGTCAGGAGCCTGCCTGAAGAACAGAGTGAAGAAATTGATAATCAGGCAACAAGGTGAATCAATTGAGAGTCAATAAAGTGAGGAAATTACAAGTCGGGAGCCCCACCTAACGAACAGAGCGGTGAAATTGAAAATCCAAAGATTAAAAATAGCAAGTCAGGAGCCCTCCTGGAGAACAGGGTGATAAATTGAATGTTAAGCAACAAGGTGAAGAAATTATAAGTTAGGAGCCCACTTGAAGAATAGGGTGAAGATTTTCAAATTCAGGATCAAGGTTTAGAAGTACCACCGAAAGAACATAGTCAATTTGTGAGTTCATCTCCAACATCAAATTTTGTATGAAGTAAGAATCTATTCTCAAGTTCAACCCAAAGAAGATCAGATCTTTTGTTAATTTTGAAAGCATCAGAAACTCAAGTCAAAAGCCCAAAAGAAGCTACATAGATAGGACTTTTGTAATTTCATTTATCTTTTTAACTTGAAATTTTTATTTTTGATGTAATGACAGAGCCGCGGACCGAAACCTCGACAGGACCTCACTCGACTCTCCAACTTGGTATTGTCCATCTTTGTCAATCCTGGAACCATCTGCGACATGAATCCCACATAACTTGGGATAGATAAGATGCTTAAAATCAAAACTCGGTTGCCCTCCTTCTTTTTGTTTCCTTTTTTTGAATAATAATCAGGACAAAATTCTGTCTTCTTGTTTACTTCTTTGTCTGAAAACACTTTGTGTTTACATCCAAAGGGGGCATGATGTAGACACGTAATTTTGTTCCTTAATAATTTATTCTTACTCCTTACTCCGTCTTACCACGCATCCCAACCCTATTTCATAATTTTTCCACAAAATGACAAAATAATAACCAACTTTAAATAAATTTTATCCCTAATTTCTCACATTATCCCATTTTAAACAAACTAACAACCCCCTATCAAATTTTGACACATTACCATCCATCCTCTACCCTCATATACCCCATACCCACCTACCCCTACCCCACCCTAACCTCCACTCATGTTTTCCCCACTATATACATACACAGAATACACACAAAAAGAGGGGAATGGTTCCATTAAAAGAATAGACCACAATACCAATATGTACACACAACCATTGTTTTCTCGACAAAGACACTCTATTTTTTTCTTTTTTTTCACAAGCACACACAACACACACCTGAATTCAACTCATCCTCACTGACCTCAACGACATACACCCATATACACCACATAAACTTGACCGAAATATTGGTACACACTCACATATTGTCACACATACAGAAATTGAGAAAGAGAAAGTGGTTGGATGCAGTGATCAGAAAAAGGCAGGCAAAACCGCTTGTTCAGCTCTTTTCGGCGAAGTGTTTTGCCTGAATTACCACCCAATTACAAAATTAGGTCAACATATTACCTGAATTGAAGAAAAAATAGAGAGATAGAGAGAATCGGAAAAGAGAGGGAACAAGAATTGAGAAAAGAGGCATTTCTCCGGCAAATTTCGCCTGAGAGCCGCCGAAATCGCCACTAGAAACCTCAAAAGCTACGATTTGGCCACTATTCTAATGAAACCCGTTGGAAAACAGTACCACCGAATTCATTCCAATTCGAAATCACGTCAAAAGTTATTCTCTTCCTGTTTTAGTTAAATCCCACCGGAAAAAATTGATCCAAAGCTTAAAAATTCAAAATGGGTCTATCGAGGTCAGAAATTAGTTTGTGATTGAGGTTCAATCGAGGTATTTTGGATGCGGTTCTATCTTCAATATATCAAAATCGATAATTGAGGTTCAATTCTACTCTTTTTCTCTTTTTATTTTATTGTTTATTATATTTGGTGTGTTGGATTAAATATCGTATTTTGATTGGTCTTGGTTGATGATGAAATTGCCACTTGTTTGATTCCTTTGAGTTATGAATTATGTAATGAATGATATCTTGTTGAGAATAAAAAGGAATTTGGGGTGGGAATTGAAAGATTGATAAAGTGATTACTTTTTATTCATTGATGGATATTGTTGAAATCGATAATATCATGTTTTAGATTGTTAAATGGGTAGGCAAATTGTAGAAATGGACGATTATGGATTGTTGAATGTTCGGAATGTTTTGTTGAATTATTTATTTTTCTTGCATTTGGAAAATGTATTCATTTAGCCGGGGAATGCCCCGAGTTCATTTGTATTTATTCACCGGAGAATGCTCCAAAGTATCTTGTACTCGGAGGACGTTCGTGATGAAGGCCCAAGGCATCGGGTGAAGCATTGAAGCGTAATTTAGGATTAGTCTTAGAATAAAGTAGGTTTACATTTCTGCACTTTTCTATTTTTGGGACTGTATAAATTGGACTGGACACTATGTTTTTGGATTTGTTTTGTTTGTTTGTTTGATTGATTGTTTTTGTCTGTTTTTGTTGGTTTATACATTTCATAGTCTCTATAGCCGATATATACTCCACGAAGCCTCTGTGGTCGAACCACGGGATTAAGAGGGGTGCCTAACACCTTCCCCTTGGACAATAAAATTCCTTAATCGGAATCTCTATTCGCGGATCAGTTTTAAAGAGTCAAAACTGTTATGAAAAAGGAATTTCCAAAGGTGACTTGGCACACCCGATTTATGCCAAGTGGCGACTCTAAGTTTTGAATATAAACAATCCTTTTCGAAACAAATTTTTCTTTTTGTCACTTAATAATAAAATCCTTTCAAACTTAAATTCAATCTTTTTGATTAAAAAAAGGGGTGTGACATCCACAATTATTATTTGTTATAATAATAATTCTCACCTACTCGCAACTAGGTATACATTTTTATCCTTTATTAATGTACAATAATAACACCGCTAATAAGGCTCTCCGTACCAATTATACAATTGCTTTTCTTCTACATCTTAACGTCTGAGAACGATACTCTCCACAGCCCCTTGAATTCACATATTTGTGTTATAATAATTTTTATCACGATGTGTACAATAACTTCGTGTAGAAGAATTAAGCTAGGCAGTGATCAAATAAATCATATTTAATCTATTTATTATGCTCATCCTCTGTTGACATGGCTTTAATGAAGACGCACCTTTGCTCTTCTCAAAATATTTACTTGGTAGAGTTGTGCTAGCAATATATTATGAACTAATAAAGTAAAGATAAGAATAATAAGCGAGAAAAGAGAGACACTTCTTAAGCTTCCTAACTTAAAAGAAGAATCCCCTTGGGGAAAACGACTTTTAAAATTGTTTTAATTTTTCCCTAATAAACCAACAATTAAACATTCACTTAATACAAAATATTTATAGCGGTTTCTTAATTGTTTGGATTCAACAAATTCTTTTTCCTTTGTGCTCAACCTTATGTGTTTCGGCATTTTGTAAAAATAAAATAAAAAAAATACTTAAAGTACAAATAACGACTCCTGCCATATTTAGAAGTCCTTAATCTTTACCTAAATATTAGGAAACATTAGGTTTTGTTCATATTTATAATCTATAGCTATAATTTATAATCTATATCTATATCTATCTATAATTTATTCTATAATCTATATCTATATCTATAATATATTAAAAGTGTGAAGGGCCTTAAAAATATGGTTTGAACTTTTTATTCTTCATTAAAGTTTTTTGTTTTAGACAAGATCGTCTTTTCACCGTTTATTGTAATATTTAAAAATTATTAATTAATTAAATATATTTATGATAAATTTAGTAAATTAATTGTCATAAAGATTCATATGATTAAGAAAAAGTAGGATTATAATTAACTTTTCCTTCAGCACACCAAACAACTATAGTTCTAATACGCAGAATATAAATAACAATCAAAACCTACAAAGTCTAAAACTAGGTAATATTATACCAATACCACCATATTCAAAATTAAGGCCAAATATTTTACGCTGGTTCTCTAAACAATAAGATGAGCTAACCATATTAGTGTTTTTTTTTGTGTGTAAGATTTGATTTTAAAAATAAGAAAATATTTTAAATATAGAAACAAAAAAGTAAAATAATTGTACCACAAATATGATTCAAATTGAAAATTAATTAAATATATTTATAGTAAAAAATTTTCTTATTAGAAGTCATAAGAATTAATGACAACTAATAAAAAAAAGGAAAGATTTTAAATATAAAAATAAAAAAGTAAAATAACCATACCACAAACATGGTTCAAATTGATGTGTACTACATGACAGACGCAAAGGTGATGATGTAAAATATATATGTCCGCATTAAAAAATATGTTTATATTTACATTATTATATTAAAGTGTGAAAATATTTGAAAAGTGATTTAAGGTTTTATACTTCATTAAAAATTTCTGTAATAAACAAAATTATTTAATTTTAAATAATCAAATGTGACTAAACTAGTATATTAAAAAGTGTGAAGCATCTTATAAATGTTGTTTGAATTTTTTCCCCTTTATTAAAAGTTCTTCTTTAGATAAAATCATTTTTTAACCTTTTTTCAACTATTTAAGAGTTAAAAATTAATTAAATTTTATGATAAAATCTTTCTTTTTTAGAAGTCATCAAAATTTTAATATTTTTTCCTAATTTAGGAGTTAAAAATTAATTAAATATATTTGTGGTAAAAACTTTATTATTAGAAGTCATCAAAATTAATGACAACTGATACTTTTTCTATTAGTTTAAGAATTTTAAATCAACTAAATTTGATTTTAAGAAGATTTGAAAAATGTAGAAATAAATATAAAATAATTTGAATAAGAAAAATTTAAGAAGTATCAGATTTTTGAAGTTTTAATACGTAATAATAATGTAATCAATGATTTTGTAAAAATTTGACTTTAAAAATAAGAAAAGATTTTAAATATAAGAGAAAAATAATCATAACACAAATATGATTCAAATTGATGCGTTTCTGTGACTGTGACAATAAGGGAAAAAAATTCTATATGACAAACACAAATGAATGATTCATCAATCCCTAGGAAATTTTCCAGGAAGTAAATTGTTGAGCTCTTTCAAGATCCAGATGTGCTGGATACCATCTGGTATTTTTGCGCTATCTGTATTGGGGTATCCAGATGACAATGCAGATTTCAAAATTTTTTATTAAATTTCTGTTCTTGAAATCGGACATGATATTCTCATCTTTTGGGTTGCACGTATGGTGATGCTGGGAATAAAGCTGGGAGATGACGTACCATTTTCAAAGGTTAGAAAACATTGAAAAAATAATCTTTCTTATTGAGCTTTATGCTATAGGTTGAGTTTGATTTTTTGAATCTATTTTAGGGGCAGTTGAAATCATTTTCACCTAGATATTTCTTTCCATGATTCTTGGCTTTTCCAGTGCTCAAAATTGATTATTAAATAGTGTGTATATATGGCAGTTATATATTTGTAGTTTGTAGTTTAACTAAATGAAGTAGTTATGTTATTTGATCTTTCTACTGTCATCACAACAAGTTCTTATTCATTTTAAAATGATTTGCCGGTTTATTTGCAGCCAATGATCTGCGGTGCTTTTGTGCGTAAGATGTCGAAGTCGTTGGCAAATGTTGTTGATCCTTTTGAAGTTATTAATTGAATTACACTTGGCGGTCTTCATAAGAAATTAGAGGAAGGCAACCTAGAGGACAAATAACTTGAGAGGGAAAAAAGGGACTGACAAAGGACTTCCCTAATGGTATTGACGAATGTGGTCATCTGCTCTTCGATTTACCCTCGTCTTATACACTGCTCAGATTTGCCACATTTGTGTCATAAGGTTTAATAAGCTATTTCTTTTGACTTTCTTTGGTTGTTGTTAACTTTCTTAGTTTGTCCTTCCAGTCCAATAAGATCAATCTTGATACCACGAGAGTGGTTGGGTATCGTCAATGGTGTAACAATCTGTGGAATTCTTTTAGGTTTGCCATGACTAAACTGGTTGATGATTACACTCCTCCAACAAAAATAATTCCTTGTGAAATGCCTTTTAGCTTATGGTGGATTCTCTCAGCACTTAACAAAGACATAGTGAGAACTGTCTCATCCCTGGAATCGTATGGTTTATCCAATGCACAACATCGGAGGTACAATTTTGGTGGAAATATCAGTTATGTGATTTGCTTATAGAAGTAATCAAAGCGTACTTTGGTGTTGATAATCCAGAATTTGTATCTGTGAGAAGATTTGCTCAGGACACCGAGGCTTTGCTTAGATAGCGGGTTGAGATTTACTCCATCCATTTATATCATTTGTCACCAAAGAATTATGGTCTTTCTGTTAGCGGTGATTATATAAAGAAAGAATCTATAGTGATAAGTGATTATTCTTCAACTGAAGAGGTATGATTGGAGCACAAATTTTGAGGTCTAGAACTACCAAATTGACGTTACCTCTGTTGGTGTCTTTTAAGTAATTTTTGATTGGATACTCTTCTAATTTGACTTTGTTTAAAGTGTCGTTTCTTTTCCATCTTTCCTGTTTATTTTTCTAGTTTGTTTCAGTGATAATGTAGTGTCCTAATGGTTACTTTGAACTCAAGAAAAGGATATTTCTAAAAGAAAAATTAGAATCATGCATGTACGTTGTTAAACTTCTCATAAACTACCACTTATTGTATGTTCAGGTGGTGCTCTGAGGGTTTGCACTCTTTTTTTTTTTAAATAGTTATAACCAATCCTTTTTTTTTTTTCCGAAAAGTTTAATGATACTAGAATCTTCCCATAATTTTTATAATTTTTTTTTAGTTGACAATGGATCGAAGAAAGGTGCATCATTATAATTTTCACTTCTTCTAATTTTCGGTTTGTGAAGTTTGTGCATTTGAAAATCATATATGAATGTTGTGTATTGTTGACTATAGTATTTTTGTAAAAATTGGTCTTAATTATTGGTTGTTATGCGGACAAATTAATATGTTGCGAGATCACTTCAAAGGCTATTGCAAAGCTTGCCAGCTTGACATTTGAGTAACATTTGTTGAAGAAGTCTCTCTAGGATCATAATGGGTGAGGATCATTTCCTATGTCTAGCGTAATCAAACTTATTTGTAATCTCCATATAATAATTGTAAGGAGATGGAATACAAAAGAATTTTTCTAGCTGTGATAGCTATTGTTGTAGGGTTCATGTATTCATCCAATTTATATGAATAAAGAACATACAATTGAGGAGATTCTTTTGACAAAACTTTTCTTGAAAAAAGTTTCTTATATTTTTTAATCTAGATAGAAATTGAAATGGATGAGAGGGAGATGCACTGTAAAATATTGTGTAAGATATGATTTATTATATTCTTATAAGTCGAAATATAAATATTATTCATATAATCTTGCATTTTATTCGTTGCCATATAGTTATTTATAAAATCTTAGTTTTAATAATGTTCATATTATTTTATAAAATAATGTACAACATAACTTGGTATACACGTGCAACACACGTGTCAGAAAACTAGTTACTTAAATATAAGTGTGAAAGATTTTTAAAAAGTGATTTGAACTTTTATACTTCATTAAAAATCTCCGCAATAGGCAAAATTATTTAATTTTAAATAATTAAACATTAAACGTGTGAGGCACGTGCGATTAAACTAGTATTTATAAAAGAGGTAAAAAGATATGTGGTTTATGAATTCGCATCTTAAGATATATATTTTGTTAGCTTAATTATGATCTATGGTTTACTCATTTGTTAAGATTATACAAAAGTTGAGAAAAATTTGATATTTTATAAAAATTATAAGATTTCCATATTTAGCAAAACAATAAACAATTTAAGACATTTAAATTGCATGTCCAAAGAAAATTTACACTTCAAATCAATATGATTTCAAATTAGTATGTTGAGGGTCCTTAGCGAAATGACATTTGTATTTTTACCATTGAAAATAAGTTTCCCGTTAGACTAATATCACAACCCAAAATAAGTACATGATGACACTTGTCACACCCTTCAAACAAGTAAGTCTAATCTAACGCAAAGAACACGAACAGAATGAAATCAAAAGCAAAATCGGAAGAATAGAAGGTATCTCACATATATATATATATACGAGACAGAATTCTCATAAATGCATCCCATGTCTGGTTGTCACTAGTACCAGCCTCTAGTACAAATTACGAGTAATACTAATAGTCTCAAGTATCTTAAATATGATAAAAAAAAAGGAGAGATACAGGTAAGTTTGGAGTCTGCAAGTACTACCTCGATCTCCGCAACATTAATGTTGAAAGAAAAATAATCTATAAGCTGCTACTCGATCCAATACCTACACAAGGTGTAGAAAATCATAAAAAGAAAAGAAAAGCAAGGGTGAGTATGAAATCGTATGAACTTATCAAGAATTATCAATAACAACCCCTAATCCAAAGCAATGTCGAGAACCGCTACCTAACTATCCAAGTTTTACCAGCAATCTATAATTCAGTATATATATCACTTTATTCTAATCAGGGTAACCCAGCACAACGGTCAAAAGGCTAACTGTAAATGGGATAAGCCTTTCAATCTAGGTTGGGATAAGCCTTTCAATCTAGGTGAGTTAACCCTAGTCATTCTTATGATCAACAATTAAGGGAAGTTATTTACCAAGGAGACTCATGAACACATATAACAGGCTTAATCAATTATAATCAACCGGTATTATGAAATGAAATAGGGAGATTGTATCTATAAAAGTGAATAAGTGGCTATCAAAAGGTGCTACACCATGATCCCTCTGATCAAGCCACATTCATATCCAACATTTCATAATACCTCAACCTCTCAAATAATATAAGATGATATAAGACAATGCTCAAACACAATATCTTAAACAAGGTTCTATCACGATAATACACTACAATAGTAAATTCTAACATAATACCAAACCATACTAAAAAAATTTGAATGCAATGCAAATAGCGCAATGCAATGTAGTGCTGATAATGGGATGATGATGAATATTTGAAAGTTATTGCATAACTTTCTTTATGCACCTACCGAGCCTCGCTGCTCCCAATATAGGGCTCATGAAGGCTTCACAATCCATATACTTTTCGTAATCTCAAAGCATATCTGCGGCTAGTATTCACAGATCAAGGTTACCACAATATCTCATACACCTCTCCAGCTAATGTTCACGGATCAAGATTATCACAAATCTCATAAAATTATCTCAATCAATCTTTCTAGTGAGTGACCTTTGGCCAAAGATTTTATCAAAATATTATTTTCTATCAAATGAAAAAAACCTTAATCTCATGAACATGTATGAATGATAAGAGATATGCTTACAACTAAAATAACAAGAAAATATGAATCAATTCATTACAAGTATAAATAAGCTTAGAATCAACTCTATATGAAAATATTCTATGATGTATGCCATTGTAGGACACCACTAGTATAAATAGTCATGCATGACATTAATAATATCATTTAATATCCCTCATTCGAGTATCATCAATATAATAAAGGCAATCTAATGCACTAATGAGGTCTATGATGTAAAGTCAACCCTTACTCGGTGACACAATGATAAATGTTACAATTAATTGCACAATCATAACCAACAATATTGACTCAATCTCCCACTAGAGCATCACCACAATATATACTCCAAATCAGTAATAATGTACACATAAGCCCCCACTCAGGCACATGTTAAAAATAATTTCTCAAGTCAATAATAATGTTCAGATAAGCCCTTACATGAGCAACACGGAATTAATAATAATCCTAATAACAATATATCACAAAAATACCAACCCCTATCTTATCCCATACGATAAGTTTCATCCAATATTACAAGTTCATTTACATTCTAAGTATTCACTAAACCTCAACTATTCCATAACAAGGTAAGAATAATCTAACTATCCTCTAGAAAGTTACCAAGTCCAATACAAGCTCATACTATAGGTAATCCCTATCAATTATTCAAGAACACCAAGTTATCTATCTACAATCTATGGAATATTTGCAAGTAGCAAGACTAAATAGGATAGACATTTATCTAAATACAATCCATCAAATAATTTCGGTATCCGCAGAGATGCTCGTCATTTCACCTAAGCAGAACCCTCAATACTAAACTAATAACAAAATACACAAAAAGCATAATCACTTTGAGAAAATTCAAGGTACATCTCAACTTGCCTTAAAAGAAAATCCGCAAGCCAAACACAATTCAAGGTATCAAGAGAAAGCCCTATCCCTCGAATCAACATTTAAAGTATCCAATTAAGCCAAGTATGACATCTATAAATAAAGAAGACTTCAACAATATCCATACTACCATATAAAACTCCGATCCTAAGATCGAGTAAAAATTGGGCACGTGAGACCTGCTGACGAAATTTCAAAATTGAATTCATCAATGAGGTGCCTCAAAGGACAAGGAATGCATGCTTAAAATTTGAGGACCAACAGAGTCTTGATTGGGGCCCAAATCATCTCCAAGAGATAAAGAAAATAATATAAAAAATAAGAAATTTAATGGAGAATTAGGGCGGAAACTTACGGATTAACGAAGGAAAAAAGATCACCTCAAAGTCTCCAACCCAAGCCCCACTTCAAACCAAGGATCTTCTACTTAATTTAAGGCCCCACAAATAAAAACTAATGGTTTTAATCTTAGAACAATGACTGAAAATGAGGGACAAAAGATATATAAAAATATTAGCGATGATCGCTTAAGCCGTCAAATGATTGCTTAAGCCGCCATTGCTTAGGCCAACAAGGGATCACTTAAGCTATTGTCTCTTAAGCCATCAAGGGATCGCTTAAGTGGCTACTGCTTATGCCATCAAGGGGTCTTTTAAGTAGCTATATCTTAAGGCATCAAGGGATCATTAAGCGACTATCACTTATGCCGTCAAGGGGTCACTTAAGCCATCAAACCAATAACTTAGGCACCGACAATATACCAAGTCTAGAAATTCTTCGAACGAATCTTTGAGATTCATTTGAGACCCCATAAAAATATATCAAATATACTACTAGGATATTTTCGACATTTGAACTCAATGACAATGTTAGATGCTTGAAAAATAATTATTTTTAACAAATTAGTCCTCGGGACCCCTTTCAAGTAAAAATTCACTAGTTTTCAAACAGAGGATCAAAATACACAATAAAAATTTCAAACCCCAATCAATCCTGCTACTAATTCAAATTTGACATTCAGGATCTAATGAAATTGTCAGATTCACCATTGGATGCTCGGATCGCGAATTGTTGAGCAAAGTCAAACTAATCCATTTAAGGATATCTAAAATCACAAACTCATAGAAAACATTTTCAAACACTTCAAGAAATATGTCAACCATTTTCCAAAACTTGTAAATGAGATAAAGCAACCACAGAGAAGAAAAAATTGATCAAAACATAAAAATTTTTAAGTCTCAATATGAGGGTCATTACAATGAAGGTCCTTAGCAAAATGTAGTTAGACATTTTTATCCTTAAAAATAGATTTTACATAGGATATATAAATTTTACTTTAACCATTTCTAATATTTAGTACTTTAAATTAACTAAATTTTAATTATTAAATCTTTCCTTATTTGGACTACATAAGAAATCCTAATATTTACAATTTCAGGCATTTATAGTGAAATGCTACTATAAAGAATAACTATAACGAGGATGGAAGGTAACATGCATTTTACTATTAATTCTTAAAAGAAAAGGGATAATTTGGTGCAATAAAGTTTCATGCTAGACGTGGGATCTGAGGATGGGCAACCATAAGACTGTATTCCATGCAACTTGACCTTACATTTTGTTATATAAATCCCTTATAGTATCTTGTTTTATTGATTGATATGAGATACATGCAAAGCAAGTACATTATATATCAGAAGGTAACATCCATTTTACCATCAATTCCGAAAAGAAAAGTGAAGTCTGGTGCAATAAAGTTCTCCGCTATACGTGGGGTCTGAGGATGGGCAACCACAAGAGTCTATTGTACGCAACTTCACCTTACATTTCATAATAAAATTCTTCCTTATAATATCTTATTTTATTGATTGATATGAGACACACATGCAAAGGACGTAGTTGCATAAAATTGTGTGAGTTCTCTGATGATTATCACATAGTTGCATAAAATAATACTTGTTTTAGTTGTGCACATTAGCATCAAGTGGACACATGTTTGAGATTTTATAGCTTATCGAAGTTAATGCATATAACTATTAAATATAATATATTTTAAATAGTTAACTTATCTGCATAATGAGTGGTTAAAAATACACACAAAAACTCAATAAAGTTTTAGTGACAATACCTAATAGGAATATTTTATCATATGTTCAGATCATTAATTAAAATATATAGTGTTTAAATAAAATTTACTTGTAAATTTAAGACATTATCAATATATTCAACCGTGTCATAAGGAAAAAATTCATAAGTACCACCATTTAGCAGTCGTTTTTGTCATATCTTGGGAGATTTTGTTTTCCAAAATATTGCAAGATTTTTCTTTCAAAACGTAGCAGAACATTATTAAATTCGTGTGCATATGATATTTAATCTTAACTAAAGTAGCACGCTTACAATATGCATTTTTAAAGCAGAAACCAAATGAATGTGTATGTATGTGAAGACATCGATCAATTATATGTGTGACCAACTAGATTGTATATATGTACTGTCAAACTGTAGGCACAATCCGAACCAATTGTCTAGGAAACTACGAATGAAAGATATATAAAATACATCTTTTATGTATGTCATACATGTCTTAGATTGTGTTGCCGTCCCTATTGAAAAAATGCTCACTATTATGATTTTTTAATAAGTACAAAAATGCATATATCTTACATATTTGTTATAAAAATACACAATATGACTATATTTTGTAATTTTTTGAAAGTGCCAGTACACAAGAAAATAAGATGACTAAAACCACCATATTAGATAATTTTCTTATTCGGTACATTAGAGATTTGGCATTATTCGGTACATTAGAGATTTGGCATTAATATTAGTACTAATGCTCACTGATGCTTGCTCTGTAAAATTATCACGATACAAAACTTGAATCATGATGACACCTATCTCATCTCATGACAGATAAATTAAAATTAACACAAATATAATAAAAAAACAACTTAATACGCCAAAAAGAGTTAAATAATAATATTTCTCAAAGGGAAACTCATAATGTATAGGTAATTAAGAAGTCAGAAAGATGAAAACATCCCAAAAGCTCAGAAATGACAAGTCAAGCCTCTTGAAAAGTGAAATACAATCGAAATATCTAGAATACCTCCAATATAATGAAATTATAAAAGAAAGTCAGAAGAAATCTGAAGAAGCCAAAAGGTCACTGTAGCATTCTTTAAGTCTCGAAAGTTCAAAAATCCTTGCATGAAAATTGACTAAAATCAACACCTGGAACGACATGTAAAATTAGATCTTGGGCTTAACTCAAACCCTAAAAGCTAGCTCAAAGGGAGGAGGTATTGCTCAACCCTTATAAAGAGACCATCCATCTCATTAACAGCTAATGTGGAACTTTTTTCTCCTTCTCTTTCTTTAACACCCGACCTTACGCCAAGGATTGAACATCGGATGTGTGAACAATTTAAAATTCGAGGGCCCAATATTTGGTGAGATGGACCCTGCTCTAATACCATGTAAACTTAGGTCTTGGACCTAACTCACACCCCAAAAGCTAGTTCAAAGGGAGGAGGATTGCCCAAGCCTTATAAAGAGACCACTCATCTCATTAACCACTAATGTGAGACTTTTTTCTCTTTCTCTTTCTTTAACATGAACGACTCAGTAACTACACATTAAATGCATAAAAATAAGCAAGCGTGAGTGCTAATTTACATGTACTCTATAACATTATTGACCGATCCGCATTCAAAGAGATGAAAAGAATCATCTAGTACCAACCATCCAAAGCAACCATAAAAACCCGCATTTAGAAGGGCGTCACCTAGTCTAATAGACAATATCAACATCAAGATAATAGTTCATACTCAAATAACTCATGTTTAACAACTACCTGAGATAAAACATAAGTATTCGAATCCAGCAGTGAATTTACCACATACCACGTAAAGGTCATACTATAAGATGGATAAGATGTGCATGGTGCATGCTAGATAATTAAGTAACAATAATTTTGATGGGAGTATGGTGAAAGTCTATCGTACCAGTATACATCCGATTCTCTATAAGGATAGTTGGGACCCATGAGGGACTCGCAAGGTCATATACCCCTTATGAATCCTGCTCCTTTGGGCCTTTAGAGGACCTCAATCTGGCTCTTGCTTGAAGGCCATCTAAGAGTAATTCAGTTTGGATCCTGCCCTAAAGCCATTGGAGTGTAATAAAAGAAAATCTTGTGTCACAACTGTTATTATTTAAGTTTAAGTTTCAATCAATTTTGGAACAAGTGCATCGGTTAAAAGTTTTTTTTATCTTCCAATTAATTTTGAAACAAATGCATTTTGAGTTACAAAGAAAATGAATATGAATTTACAATTGAAGCAAATGTATTTTGAGTTACAAATGCATTTACAATTCATTCATTTACGTTTTAGGTTCTTGAAAGAAAGACAATTTTTTGTTCATGAACCTATTAACTATTATTTAATTAATACTCCTTTTACATGAAAACTTTTATACTATAAATAGCAAGTTCTTTTGTTTGAAAAGACAAACACTCAAAAAACACTTATCCCCTTGAAAAATATTTGAGAGACATTGATCAAAAGGTGGAATCACCAATTCAAGAATAGAAGAGCAACATTCTTGATTGCTACTTGTTTTGGGGCTAAGTTGAATCCCGAAGATATTACAATTCAAGCAAACTCCTCCTACTCATTCTACGAGGTCACTCTGCTAATGCCTTACGTTATGTATCCAAGCCCTACCTATGTCTAAGGTTGAGAACTCTATGTAACTCATGACATGTCCCGACTTCCAAACTAGAAGAAATACTGTCCCTTGATAATCTAGTATTCTAAGTATCCAAGCTCTATGTTATGTTGCTCATGAATAACAAATCTGTGTCCCAAATAATGATTGGTTCTAAGGAACTATGTTTTCGTATGTTAACGATTCATTTTATATCGAGATTATCCAAAATGATAAAGTTGTGCAAACTCATGACTATTTCAGTTCTGAAAATGAGAAGCAATAGCTTTGAGTAGAAGTCCTTGCCTAAATCTTTAACTTCATGAATTCCACACTCATGTTATAAGACTCATGATTCAAGCTCTCATGTTTCTTATTGTGGTTGTCCTAATAACTCGTGCTATGTTGAGTTTATGCCAGAATGACTCTCCACTTGTGATAAGAACACTTGATATATGAAACACTCTGTGATTATACTGTATCTTCAACTCATGTCCCACCTTGAGTATGACAATAAGTATATGTTATAACCGAATAGGTCCTTTAATGACCCTCTGTAAGCTAGTATGATGGTGGTTATGAAAGCGTAGAAGTCTGTTAGGTGGGGAGTAAATGTCGTTGTAGGTGAAAATTATGATGTGATTTCTTGAGCTAAGGTTAGAAGAGAAAGGGAAGGATGAAGATGAATATTCTTTACGTAAAATAGTTAGGAGGGAAGTATATGGTGAGAATCTTGGTGAAAATGATTGAATTTGCAGGTTTTAGTGGAGATGTCCATAAAGTGGGGTGTGGTAGTGGTAGGCTAAAATTTTGTGATTGATGAAAACACAAACTAATGTGCCATGCGGTTAGTATTATTTCAATTAAGACTTGAGGTTGTTGGATTATAGTGATGGGGTGAGATGATTTCTTAATGTGATGTAGAGTACAGGGTCCCATAGTTTAAATTAGCACCTCCTTCCTTCGAGTTAGGCTTTAACATAGAAGTATTATACGATGGGACTTAAATTCCTATGGTTAGATGTGTTAAGAAAGAATTTTAAGTTGGACATGATGAAGTATGTTAATTAATGTCCATAAAGTGGGGTGTGGTAGTGGTAGGCTAAAATTTTGTGATTGATGAAAACACAAACTAATGTGCCATGCGGTTAGTATTATTTCAATTAAGACTTGAGGTTGTTTGATTATAGTGATGGGGTGAGATGATTTCTTAATGTGATGTAGAGTACAAGGTCCCACAGTTTAAATTAGCACCTCCTTTCTTCAAGTTAGGCTTTAACATAGAAGTATTATAGATGGGACATAAATTCTTATAGTTAGATGTGTTACGAAAGAATTTGAAGTTGAGCATGATGAGGTATGTTGATTAATGTTGGGGTATAGACAAGTAGTGTTGCTAAGTTTAAGTTTTTTTGTTGTAGCTTTAAGATGGAGAATACTAATATTCATATGTCCCGCGAGAAGTGTATCTCATCTCTTGTACCAATCTTAATCAGGCCGAGGACTCTTAGGAAAAGTTATTTCTTACAATGTTTTGATCATGTGCCATAAAAACATGCCAAGATCATGTCGATGTTAAGTTTTTATATCTCATGTTTCATGCTTACCCATTTCCCTAGAGGTTATCATGAAGATCGTGTGGTGTCTTTGTATATTTTGTTGAGGAAAAATGTTCAAATAAATATCACGTTCTTTATTCTACACTTTTAGAGCTTTAAGAAATCCCTACCCATCATTTGAGGATGAATGATCCCAAGGGGGAGATAATGTAACACCCCATACTTTTGGGCTAGAATTAAGACCGTCGTTTCTATGCGTATAGACCCAAACTAAATGATTCCTTGTTAATATATGTGTGTTGATCAATCCTATAGTATGGGAATACCTTTGAATATGGATTGAGGCCTCAAAAATCCCCTAAGTCTAAGACGAGTATAAAACATTTCTAGCAATTAAGTTTAAGTGGACGTTTCAACTGGGGTCAACTTCCATCGGCCATAACTTTTTGTTTATAACGAATTAGAGGGCGTACTATATATTAAATGAAAGGCCTTTGAAGTATCTTTCCAATGATACTAATTTGGCCTAAATCCAATAACTAAGCGAAAAGTAATAACTTTGCAAAGTGGAGTGCATCACCTAATAAATCGTCTAAGTCCACTGGAATGGTTATGCCATAAGTTAGTCGCCGTCCAACCTAGATTAGGAAATGGGCTAGGCACCGCCCAGCCTAACTTAGGTGATGGGCAATGAGACGCCCAGCCTAGCTTAGGCGATGGGCAATGGGGCGCATAGCTTATGGCCCAACGACGTAAATTCATCATTTTAAGTCATTTTAAGGGAAACTAAGTCCTTTCACATTCCAAAACCGTCCCCAATCATCCTTAAATGAATTTAGCCTTATTAGTGACGTTTAAACTCTCCTAAGATCCCTAGTTCATCCTTCAAGAACACAAGAATAGAAAACAACTAGCTTAAAGGTCCAATCTTTTCAAAACTTCTTCATGAATTCTTTGTAACTAAGGTATGTGGGGCTATTGTAAATCTCATGGGCATGAGTTTTATGATTTTTACAAGATTTGAAGATATTTATATATGTATATGGAAAAGGGTTTTGGTAAATTATTTTAAGAGTATGCATTGTGGAATTAATTTGATGGAATTATGAAATTGTTATGGGGTTTTCTATAATTTTGATGTATAAATCTCGTGCTTATGTGATTTGAATCCAAAAGATGATTTACCAATGTAACTTGTGAGATTTCACTCCCCATGATGAAATTTATGAACCTTGCATGATATAATTTGTGAATTGTTTTTTGAGAGCATGAATTAAAAGCCCCCTTTTTTATTATGAAATTTGTGTATAACCAATTTTGGGGGCTGATTTGTGAATAATGAGAAACTCTTGACTTTTAAAGGTCTCTTTAATCATTTTGCATGAGTAGAATAAATGGAATGGCCACTATGTTTTCAAGATTCATAAAAAGAGTGTATTTGAATGAGTTTAATGTGATTTTGATGATAAGAACTCTCATGTGACTTGATAAATCTTTGGTGGCCATATACATATTATTTTTAAATAAGAAGGGCTGTGGAATGATGTGATGTAAATGATTTGCAAGTCGGGGTATGACGATACTCCTTTGTGAATTACCCTTAAAAGAATAAGAAAAGAATGTTATGAGTGAGATACATGTATTTCTGTAATTAATTTAGAAACTGGGTTAGTACGAGTTAGGTGGTTACCCGAAGAAAGCACGAGTTAGAAGACTCTATGCTGGAAACCGTTGTTTGACAACACAGGACCTTGGCACCCTGTTATGTGATCTTTGGTGCCTAATATTTTGTCATCCATATTTAGGACTATGATTTGGAGCCCTGCTTTGCGATCTTGCGCCCATCCACGATATGTTATTGTTATTTTGGGCTTTGGCACCCTGCTTTATGATCTTGCATGCCCTCCTCTTACTAGTCCTCTAATCTTGGAGGCAACCGAGATCTGGTAGTCGGTAAAAACTATGAAATTGAAAGGTGTACCAGCTAGCTCAACCGTGTTGGGGGAAATTGAACCACATAGGGTGAAAATGTTGTTAAAATTCAAATATCTTTCCCATGTATTTTCGAATGATTTCTGCAATACTATTTTTACAAAGGCTCTCACCTATGTTATATAAAAATATATTTTGTTTTTGGATTTGCTCTGCATACCAATACAATTGTATTGACTCCCTACCTTTCAGGGTCTGAGGCTCAGTTTAGAGGTCCTACTAAGCCATAGAGTTTTTAGACAAAAGTCAAGTGTGCAGTGGTGAGCCTTGTTTATTACGGAAGGCCTATGTCTTTCAGACTTTGTCATTTATTTTTTGTTTAGGTACACTGGAGACCTTGTTTCCATTTCAGACAGTTGTTATTCTCGTATGTAGTAGAGATTTTGCAGACTGATTTAGTTGTTGTCTAGTTGTTGCTGGATTTCTTTCTTTATTATCAAATTAAACCCAGAGTATGACCATGGTTCCATCATGATTTATTTTTTGCATTTTTCTTTATTGCATGAATGTTGTATTTGATTACCAGAAAGGGAAGAGAATCTAGGCCTTCGTGGTTTGGGAAGCTCGTTATGGCCAAGGCCCTGGCTTGGGTCATGAAAAACTTGATATCAATGCACGGTTCATGGTCCCAGTGTTTCTGCGAAATCGCATCTGGTAGAGTCTTGTTTATGAGTGTGTAGAGCACCACACTTATAAGCAGGAGGCTACAAGGCATTTAAGAATGTCTCGCTTTTTTCATATTTTAGTTCGTGCTATCGAGTCAGAATATTTATCTGTCATACTCTAGTTCATTCTATGGTGTCACCCATATGAAAGTAAAGTTACCCCAAATCCTACTCTTATGTTCTCAAATATGTCTCGTTGTTGAGGTGATTCAAGTGCAGGAGTCTAGAATCTAAATAGTATGGTCCTTTCTTTTGAGTCATAAAAGATTATGAAATTGCATAAGGACTTGAGGGGAGTCCATGAGTGCTATAAAGTGTATTGATTAAAGCTTATACCTTTATCTACATCAATCATGCGTTTGAACCTGAGGTGTGAAGTGTATTCAGTCCCTTTTAAGATTCTTAATGCAAATGTCCTGCATAAGGGAAATGATGTGTAGTAGAATGTTGGAACTATATTCCCACCCAATTAGTAGTATATGTTAAAGTGTCATGACATACTGGTAATAAGATTGGACCAAGATGTTGGTGATATGAAGTCACAAGGTTAGCAGTGAGAGTGAGGGTGACTTTTGTGTATATAAATATTTTTAGTTGAATAACCGTTGATTGAGGGATGATATGCCATTTTATAGTGATAGACTAATGTGTTAGTAATATTTGTATATTATAAGGTATTCGATAGAGGAAGTGTTCGACTGTGATCATTATCTATTCAAAACTAAGGAAAAAGCCTAGAGTAGATAGTCATGGTGGTTATAAAAAACTCTTACAGGATGTGAATGGAAATGGTTAGATTAGCTAATAAGTTATAATTATAGATTCATTGTTGTATATGGAATTTGAAAGGAGTCTAAATGTATTCTTGGGCAAGTAAGTATGAGGTGAGAAAGTAGAATATCTAGATAAGATCGGGTTGGGTTATGTTATAAGATTAGAATCGAATATCCCTATTATGACTTTACCCCCCTTTTTTTATCTTCTTAATTTTGGTAGTCATAAACTGGTACTTCATGTGAGAAGGTATGTAGTGGATTTATCTAATACCCCAAAGTTTCTTAACTAATTTTGTCTCAAGAATGTCAAGTATTATCTTCTAAATTGAATGATGTTTATTCCATGGGGAATTTTTAAGATTTTCACTTTTTGTGGTGTGTAATATTTAATAAGCTTGCCATTGATACAAAATTCGCCTAAATCCGACAACTGAGTAAGAAGTTATGGAAATTTAAAGTTTTATTTGTAAAACACCGTCATCTCAGTCAGTGGCGCGTCACTCCATAAGCCAAAATGATATTTGTCAATTTCCAGTAAGACTCTGCAATTTCACCGTGTTGTAGAGGGGCTCCCAAATCCTAATTTTCAAAATCCAGTGAAGCTCCGTGATGACCTCACGTCTCACCGTCATCCAATTTCCCATTTGTCAAATTCCAATGACACGACGTGATAGCACAACGTCGCACCAGGGGTCCAGGTCGGGAAAATTTTCACAAAATTTAAAAGACGCATCCAGGGTTAAATGGGTCTTTTCCCATGATTTTAGTTCAGCCTTAAACACGAAATTTAACCCTACATGACCTAAGGATATCATTATTCACTCTATTTTCCCCCAAATTCTTCATACACTCTCAAAGCGAAGAGACCCTAATCTCAAAAATTCAAGGGTAAGGATTAAGAATCTCTCCAAAGATCTTTATGGAGTTACATTCTAAGGTATGTAATGTCTTGATTCATGGGTCTCTTTCACCCATGAAGCTCAAGAATCTCTTTTCAAAATCCAAGATTTGTATATTTATGAATGTTCATGATTTGATTGAATTGAAAAATTGATGTTAATGTTGTTGGTTGGTTTCATTCCATGTTATAGACTATTTATTTATAAGAATTGATTCTAATATGTGATGATTTACACGATATTCATGATAAACCCTTCAGTTTACAAGTTGGTTTATGTATATATGAATATTAGATGTGTTGATAATTGTATAACCAAAGCATGCACCCCATATGTTTGATAAATGCCTATGTGAAAGAAAAGTGCCACACTAGTATGATAATATGAAATCTCCATTCATGTACAAGTTATGTATGTCAAGTGTTTGATGAAATGCCTTAGCCAATGGATTATGTATTGTTGATGTTGGTCCAGTATTCATGAAAGTCATGCTTTGTCAGTTCCCTTCTATTGAGTCCTGGGGGTACTTGTACCCGAAAAATATAGTTGTGTGCCTGGAGTCAGTGACATGTTTCATGATATCCTCAGTCAAGCCATGATCCATAGAACTTAGTCAGTCATGTGACTCAAGAAAGCTTAGTAATTCAGTTATCTCAATAGTATTCCGTTAGTTAACGAAACTCCATGAAATTAGTGTAGTCCAGTTCTGTTAATCATGTTCAGTGTCTATTCAGATGAGGGTAGGAATTAGCACCGAGTGAACCCAAGGATGGGAGCACACACTGTCAGATGAGGGTATGATTCTTAGAAGTCATCCTTGTATTCCAGAACTATGTAGTAAACATAGGTTGAGACATCAACACTGTCAGATAAGGGTTGATGAGGTGGATAAACACTATCAGATGAGGGTCCCACTATTTTCTTTTGGGGACACTGTATGATGAGGGTCACTCATAACTTGTCCTTACCGATGGTGCGGTATTGACCCCCTTCCAATTGGGGTTATAGAATAGACCCCAACTCAGCTATAATGCATTATTTGGGCCATGTCGGTTAGATGACTACTTCCCACAATCTTAGTCTCAGTTTCAGTAATAGAGCTCAGATAGTTCTACAGCATTCGGAACTATCAAATACAGTCAACTCATAATAGTATGGAACTCAGATAGTTCCATCAGAACCTAGACTGTCAGATACAATCGCTCAGTATTAGTTATTTCAGCTATACAATTATCAGTATCTCATGGTATCAGTACTCAGGTTCCGTAATCATGTTATCAAAAACTCAATTACAGTTATTATGTATCCATACTTGCATTCTCACGTTCATGTTATATAGTTAGTTAGTTCAGTTCATGCATATGTATCCTTTGCATTCAGCCTACCTCACATACATACCAGTACATTCAAATATATTGACACATTTGCGCTATGGTGTTTTATACCATTGGTTCAGAAGCATGACCTCCAGAGCATTAGTAGCCACTAGATTTAGTAGTGAGTCCTCATCATTCAAGGATGATATTATGAGATATTTCACTAATTTAATTTAGATTTCAGTAGATGGAGTTAGTTGGAGACATGTCCTATCAACTTCTTATTCTGATAGTTAGAGGCTTTTCAGAATATCATTTTTAGACAATTTATTTTAATTATTTTGGGTATTTCATGCCCTACCCAAATGTTATGGTTTACAGTTACGTTCCATTTTTGAACCTTATGGACTTTCAGCCTTTATTTTTGCATTATACAATATATTTTGTAGTGTTTAGGTACAGATATTAGTTATGGGTTAGCTTGTGGTCCTTCAGAGTCATGAGCACCGTGTAGTATTCTGGGTACTTGATTCGGGGAATTCCGAACTTAGTATCCGATCCTAAGGTTTAATAGAGTCCTAGAAAGTCTGAAAGCCGCATCTAGTAGAGTCTTGTACATGGGTGTGTTGCACGCCAAATTTATGTGCAGCAGGCTATGAGATATTTTAGGAACAATTTCCCTTTTTTCAGTATCCATGTCGTGCCAGTGAGCATGAGCTCAAAAGTCAACTCTCAGTCTAATCCGGTTCTTCCTTTCTTCTACAGAACATGCCTCCCAAAAGAAGAAATGAGAATCAGCTAGCCCCTCAACCCGAATATTCTTTGGGCGAACATATTTCTCATGTAGTGTTTAGAGATGTATTCACTACTCTTGGTTAGTCAGTTACTGCTTAGAATGAACGACCAACTGTCGTTTTGGCCAACCCTGTGGCCAATTCAGCTACAGCCAGGATTCGGGACTTCACTCGAATAAATCCTCCATCCTTTTTCGGGTCTAAGTTAGATGAGGACCCTCAGGAATTCATTGATCAGGTTTAGAAGGTTACAGACATCATGAGGTTTACTTTGAGTGAGAGTACTGAGCTAGTTGCATATCAGTTTTAGGATGTTGCTCATACTTATTACAAATAGTGAAAGTCAGAGAGGTCAGTTGATGCAGGACCTATTGAGTGGGAGGAGTTTGTCAATACATTCTTAGATAGATTCTTTCCCCAAGAGCTGAGAGAGGCCAAGGTGTTAGAATTTATCAACCTCAGGTAGGGCAACATGGCAATGAAAAAGTATTCTCTTAATTTTACTCAATTAGCCAGATATGCCCCTCATGTGGTTGCAGACAACAGGGCTAAGATAAGTAAGTTTATTTCTGGGGTGAATGATAGTGTGGTCAACGAGTGTAGGTCTATGATGTTGAATAGTAACATGAACATAGACAGGCTTATGACTCATGCTCAACAAATAGAAGACCAAAAGATTAAGATAAGGGAGAAGTAGAATAAGAGAGCAAGGACAGGTAGTTTCAACTTTGCTCAGCCCAAATCAGGAGAAAATTGTTCTGAATTCCATCCTAACTCATCAGTTCCATCTCCTTCTTCATCTAGTGCTCCAGCTCTTAAGTTTAGGGATAGTAATAGAGATAGGGCGCTAGGCTCTAAGTCTTAGGGCAGTGTCAGCAATGCCCGAACTAATCCCCTTTGTCAAACTTGTAAGAACCACAAGGGTGCTTGTAGAGATGGTAGTGATGTCTATTTTGGATGTGGCAAGTCAGGCCACAGAGTCAGAGATTATCCCCAGTCAGGCTATCAGGGTCGGTATAACTATTCCTCAGCCCAGTTTGGTAGCCCAAATCAGTAGGGTGCCACTTCGAGTGCTATTAGTAGGCAACACCCAAATCGACTTTATGCCCTCCAGTCCAGGCAAGATCAAAAAAATTCTCCTAGTGTAGTTACTGGTATGTAACAGATCTTTCATGTCCATATTTACACTTTGCTAGATCTAGGAGCTTTTTTGTCTTTTGTTAATCCTTACATAGCAGGTGATTTCAGAGTCAGTCCCAAAATTATAGTAAAGCCCTTTTCAGTCTCTACCCCAATGGGTAAAACCATCATAGCCCGATGGGTATACAGGAACTGCCTGGTTATGATATTTCAGAAAGTCACCTCAGTTGACTTAGTCGAATTAGAGATAACTAATTTTGATGTCATTCTTGGCATGGATTGGATTTTTTCCTGCTATGCCATAGTCGACTGCAGAAATAGGATAGTCCAGTTCCAATTTCCGAATGAAACTATCCTAGAGTGGAGGGGTAGTACTTTAGCTTTCAGAGGTCAACTTGTTTTCTATATTCGGACACAGAAAATGATATCTAAGGGATGTATCTATCATATTTTTTAAGTTAAGGACTCTAGTTCTGAAACTCTTGAATCAGTCCCAGTAATGAGTGAATATTCAGATGTCTTTCCCGAAGATTTTCCAGGAATTCCTCCCGAAAGGGAAATAAACTTTGACATTGATCTTCTTTCAGATACTCAGCCTATATCTATTCTGCGATACAGAATGGCACTAGTAGAACTCAAAAAACTGAAAGAGCAGTTGAAGAATCTCTTAGATAGGGAGTTCATTAGGCCAGTGTGTCCCCGTGGGGTGTACCAATTTTATTCGTGCATAAAAAAGATGGTTCTCTCAGGCTATCATCTGCTCAGAGTCTGGGAATGTGACATTCCAAAAATAACTTTTTGAACTCGGTATGATCACTTTGAATTCCTAATCATGTCCTTTGGTCTTACCAATGCCCCTGCAGCTTTCATGGACTTGATGAATCGTGTGTTCAAGCAGTACTTGGACATGTTCTTCGTAGTCTTCATTGATTATATTCTTGTCTATTCCCATAGTGAACGTGATCATGCAAACTATCTCAAAATTGAACTTCAAACTCTCAAATCCTATCAGTTGTTCGCCAAATTTTGTAAGTGCAAATTTTGGCTAAGGTTAGTAGCATTTCTTGGTCATATCATTTTCGGTGATGGAATTAGAGTAGATTCTCAAAAGACAAAGCAATAAGAAACTGGCTTCGACCTATCTTTCTATCAGATATCAAGAGTTTCTTGGGTTTGCCTAGCTATTACAGTCGGTTTGTTGAGGGATTTTCTTCTATTGCATCCCCTATTTCCAGATTGACTCAGATAAAAGTCAAGTTTCAGTGGTCAGATCCTTACAAGAAGAGTTTTCAGGAGTTGAAGACTCGACTCACCTCAACTCTAGTTTTGGTTCTTCCAGATGGTTCAGATGGTTTTGTAGTGTATTGTGATACATCCAGAGTAGGTTTGGATTGTGTCCTCATACAGCATGGTAAGGTCATAGCGTATGCCTCTAGACAACTTAAACCCCATGAGAAAAATTATCCTACTCATGATCTTGAGTTAGCAGTTGTAGTATTTGGCTTAAAGATTTGGAGGCATTAACTTTACGGAGTTCATGTAGATGTGTTCACAGATCATAAGAGCCTTTAGTATGTATTTTCTCAGAAATATCTCAATATTCATCAGAAAAGGTGGTTAGAGCTCTTGAAAGATTATGACATGAGTGTTCTTTATCATCCAGGCAAGGCTAATATAGTGGCCGACGCTCTCAGTAGACTCTCTATGGGTAGTGTTGTTCATGTTGAGGACAGTAAGAAGAAGTTAGCTCAGGAAGTCCATCAGCTTACCAGACTAGGCGTTCGCTTAGTCGATATAGAAGAGGGTGATATATGGGTTCAGAGTGGTTCAGAATCATCTCTATTTTTCGAGGTAAAGGAAAAGCAAGATAGAGATCCCATTCTAGTCAAGTTGAAAGAGTCAATCAGGATCAAAAAATAGAGGTTTTCTCCCAAGGGGGAGATGGTGTTCTACATGTCTGGGTCATCTGTGTGATCCTGGAGCAGATGAATTAAGGAAGTGAATTCTTGCAGAAGCACATGGTGCGTGCTACTCTATTCATACAGGGGCCACAAAGATGTAACCCGACTTGCGGGAGATCTATTGATGGAGTGGGATGAAGAGAAAATTTATGGAGTTTGTGGCTAAGTACTTTACATATCAGCAGGTTAAGATAGAGTATCAGAAGCCTAGTGGGTCCATGCAAGAGTTTATTATTTCTACTTGGAAGTGGGAAAAAGTAAACATGGACTTCGTGACGGGTTTTCCTTATAATCGTCATCAACATGATTAAGTTTGGGTCATTGTAGATAGGATGACCAAATCAGCTCATTTTCTTCCAGTTCATACCTCATATTTAGCCGCGGATTATGCCAAACTCTATATCAGAGAGTTGGTTAGATTGCATGGTGTTCCACTATCTATTATCTCAGGCAGAGGTACCTAGTTTACCTCTCACTTTTTGAAAGTGTTACAAAAGGGGATTGGTACCTAAGTTCATCTCAGTATAGCCTTCCATCCTCAAACAGATGGTCAAGAAGAAAGGACCATTCAAACTTTAGAAGCTATACTGCGAGCGTGTGAAATTGATTTCAAGGGTAGTTGGGATGACCACTTGCCTTTGATTGAGTTTTCATACAACAACAACTATAATTCCAGTATTAAAATGGCTCCATCGAAGCTCTCTATGGTAGGAGGTGTAGATCTCCAGTCGGTTGGTTCAAAGTTTGTGAGGCCTCAGTTATAGGGCATGACTTAATATTCAATGCCTTAGAAAAGTCTAGTTGATCAGAGAAAGACTCCTTTTAGAAAGTCTTCCAAAAGGCGAATGGTACCCAAGTTTATCTCATTACAGCCTTCCACACTCAGATATATGGTCAAGAAGAAAGGACCATTCAAACTTTAGAATCTATGCTGCGAGCATGCGCAATTGATTTCAAGGGTAGTTGGGATGCCCACTTGCCTTTGATTGAGTTTTCATACAACAAATATCATTCCAGTATTAAAATAGCTCTATCAAAGCTCTCTATGGTAGGAGGTGCAGATCTCCAGTCGGTTGGTTCAAAGTTAATGAGGCCTCAGTTATAGGGCCTGACTTAGTATTCGATGCCTTAGAAAAAATCCAGTTGATTAGAGAAAGACTCCGGGCTGCTCAGAGCCGACAGAAGTCTTATGCAGATGTGTGCAGAAAGGATCTCGAGTTCGAGATTGTTGACTATGTTTATCTAAAGATATCTTCCAAGAAGGGAGTGAAGAGATTCGGCAAAAAGGGAAAGCTCTGTCCCCGATATGTCGGTCCCTTCAAAATTCTCAGTCACTTCAACAAAGTAGCTTATGAGCTTAAATTGCCTTCAGATCTAGCATCAGTTTATCCAGTCTTCCATGTCTCTTTCCTCAAGAAGTACATAGGTTACCCAACAGTTGTAGTCCCTATTCAGAGTATAGATGTTTAGAACAACCTCTTTTATGAAGAGATTCCGGTCAAAATTCTTGACTATCAGACTCGCAGACTGAGGAACAAAGAAGTCTCTCTAGTCAAAATTCTTTGGCGGAATCAGTCCGTTGAGGGAGCTACTTGGGAAGCAAAATAAGACATACATACTAAGTATCCTTACCTTTTCCCCGCTAACTCAGATCAAGATCAAGGTAACAGTTCTCCCTAAGCTTTTCAGTTTTCATGTACTGATTTCAGTTACAAACTTGGTATCAATTTCAAGTTTAGAATTCTATTATAAACTTGGTACTAAGTACCATTGCATATTCAATCATATGTTAATGCATCAGATTAGTCATGTGTTCATGCATCAGACATGAATTCTCCAAGTGGGAAACTCAGTTATCAAAAATCTCAGTCATGTGTTCATGAGTTAGTTAAGTCGTGAAATCATGCATCGGATATCCATGCTCAGTATAAATCTCAGAAATGTGATTCATGTTTCAGTTGTTCATGTTTACTATATACTTCAACTCATCATTTCTCCCATCTCAGTCAGTCGTATTCAAGGACGAATGTTCCCAAGGGGGAGATATTATAATACCCAAAGTTTCCTAACTAATTTTGTCCCAAGAATGTCAAGTATTGGTTCTAAATTGAATGATGTTTATTCCATGGGGAATTTTCAAGATTTTCACCTTTTTTGTGTAAAATTCAATAAGCTTTCCATCGATACCAGATTTGCCTAAATCTGACAAGCGATTAAGAAGTTATGGATTTAAAGTTTCAGTTGTAAAACACTGTTATCTCAGTCAGTGGCGCGTCGCGCCATAAGATAAAATGACATTTGTCAGTTTCCAGTAAGACTCCACGATTTCACCATGTCGCGGAGGGCTCTCAAATCCCAATTGTCAAAATCCAGTGAAGCTCCGTGATGACCCCGTGTCGCGCCATCCTCCAATTTCTCAGTTGTCGAATTCCAGTGACACGGCACGATAGCACCCCGTCGCGCCAGGGGTTCATGTCGGGAAATTTTTCACAAAATTTAAAAGATGCGTCTAGGGTTAAATAGGTATTTTCTCATGATTTTAGTTCAGCCTTAAACATGAAGTTTAACCCTACATAACCTAAGGATATCATTATTCACTCTATTTTTTCTCAATTTCTTAATACACTCTCAAGGCCAAGAAACCCTAATCTTAAAAATTCAAGGGCAAGGATCAAGAATCTCTCTAAGGATCTTTATGGAGTTATATTCTAAGGTATGTCATGTGTTGATTCATGGGTGTCTTTCACCCATGAAGCTCAAGAATCTCTTTTCAAAATCCAAGATTTGTATATTTATGAATGTTCATGATTTGATTGAAAAGAAAAATTGATGTTCATGTTGTTGGTTGGTTTCGTTCCATGTTATAGACTATTTATTTACAAGAATTGATTCTAATATGTGATGATTTACATGATATTCATGATAAACCCTTCAATTTACAAGTTGGTTTATGTATCTATGAATATTAGATGTGTTGATAATTGTATAACCAAAGCATGCTCCCCATATATTTGATTAAATGCCTATGTGATGGAAAAGTGCCACACTAGTATGATAATATGAAATCCCCATTCATGTACAAGTTATGTATATCAAGTGTTTGATGAAATTCCTTAGCTAATGGAATATGTATTGTTGATGTTGGTCCTGTATTAAAGAAAGTCATGCTTTGTCAGTTTCTTTCTATCGAGTCCTAGGGGTACTTGTACGCGAAAAATATAGCTGTGTGCCTAGAGTCAGTGACATGATTCACGATATCCTCAATCAATCCATGATCCATAGAACTTAGTCAGTTATGTGACTCAAGGAAGCTTAGTAATTCAGTAATCTCAATAGAATTCCATCAGTTAACGGAACTCCATGAATTTAGCGTAGTCCCATTCAGTTAATCATATTCAGTGTCTATTCAGATAGGAGTAGGAATTAGCACCGAGTGAACCCAAGGATGGGAACACACACTGTCAGATTAGGGTGTGATTCTGAGAAATCATCCTTGCGTTCAAGAACTATATAGCCAGCATAAGTTGAGATATGAAAACTATCAGATGAGGGTTGATGAGGTGGAAAAACAATGTCAGATGAGGGTCCCACCATTCTCTTTTGGGAAAACTATCAGATGAGGGTCACTCACAACTTGTCGTAACCGTTGGAGCGATATTGACACCCTTCCAATTGGGGTTACAAATTGGACTCCAACTCAGCTATAATGCGTTATTTGGGGCATGTCGGTTAGATGACTACTTCCCACAGTCTTAGTGTCAGTTTAAGTAATAGAACTTAGATAGTTCTACAATATTCAGGACTGTCAGATATAGTAGTAACGACCCGAAATCGCCTCCCAGGATGTCACATGGACCCTAGGGCTATAAGTAGCCCCAAGCTAACCCATAGAGCCGGTTCCTGCTGATAACCCTTAATTAAAGGAGAAAATTTAAATTTAACCACTAGCACATCCATGTTCATAAAAGGGAATAAATGAAAGAAGGGGTACTCAGTCCAAATGGTCATGATAAATATATCCCAACAAAACCACAATCTACCAAATAGTCTGACAAAGCCTCTACAAACCCAAAATCTAGAGAACCGATGGGACAGTCCCCTAACAGACTCAGGATGAACTGTAGGTAACAACATAGTCTTTTAGTCCCTGCAATATCTAAAGATCGGTCCTCAAACCAAGAGGAATCACCACTGTAGGAAATGTACGTGAAGTACTCGGAGATCATGGGGAAGGCTGGGACGGAGCACCTGAACCTACATTATGAGACAATGTAGCACATAGACATATATGTGGATCAGTACATGGGAATGTACTGAGTATGTGAGTGTGAATGCATGCATATAAAACAATATCAATTTTATTCATTCAAATCATAATTTCAATATGAGATGACTCATATGGCTTGAATAAGTATGAAATATAAAGTTCATAAATCATATAACATGAGGTATATTACACAAATCTCATGAGCCATCATTCTTCAAGCTCAAAATCCGAAATCTTCTCTTATTCTCAATACTTAAAACAAAAAGGGCTTTAGACAGTACTATTAACTATACATATGGGATGGTGGGTAAAACAACTTTTAATGTTCAAGATTTTATATCTCTTCAAACTCAATTACTAGAAATACAACCTCATGAGATTTTACAACATACGTAGAGGCATATCATGCAAGTTAGGAAAATATCTCATTTCAAGTTAGGAAAATATCTCATTTCAAGCTTTAGCAGAAATCATCTATCTCAAGAAAAAGTACTTTAGTTTAGGGAAAATAGTTCATAGGAGGGAAAATACCTTAGTTTGCAAAGGAGTAGCTGATTTTAAGTTTAAAAGGGCAGGGAGGTTCTCGTAAACGACATAAACCATGCAAGCTACATGGAGTCCAACGTTTTGTCCTCCTAAGGAAGAGACCCCACATTAGGGAGGAGCATCATACTCTTGCCAGGGAGTATCACCTAGGTCTAGTGATCACTAAACTAAACTCGGCCCAGGGCCAATTCATAATCATTAGAAACTCGGCCTTAGGCCCATCCTACGGTGGCATGTATTTTTGGGGTAATAAACCGTAGTGACTTATCCGCTCGGTAATAAATACTACTCCCTTTAGATTGTTTGCACTCATCTCATAAGAATCCACTTTTAGAATAATCTCATGGTTCACCACAAACCCAATGATCAAATCGATAATCTCATATAATGAAGTGGGTTTCAAAATTCAAGGACCATTAGGTCAATTCATTTCTCAATCATCTCAAAATACTCAAATCATGGTGTCTTATAGCATAAGAGTTCATAAAGGCACAAGTCCCAAATAGGGCTTTCTAACCCATAGTTCAATATCAAATTAAAGCTTATCAAAAGCATAATATATAGCATATAGATTCATAAATCATATGATAATCCAGGAATTTCAGCAATTTATCTCAAGTCTCAATTTAGTCATATGCTTCAATATCTCAAACATTGCAAATATTAACTTCTGATGGAGTAAAATCATGGGGTTTATACCCAACTGTAATTTCTCAAGAAAATATGCAAAAAATCATGCCATTTGACTCTTAATTCATGGAGAATATCAAGATAATCCATTCAATAATAATGGGTGAAAAACCCCAATTCAATTTCATGTAAAACCTCATAGATTTCAGGAAAATCATGATGTAAATAAGCCTTTTGGGAACAAGGGTGAAAGGGTTACCCTTGTTCAAAACCCCACATACCTTAGATTAGGATATTGAATGAACAAGTTTCCTCTAAAATTACTCTTCTTACTCTTGGGAGAGGATTCTTGAAGTCTTTGAACTTGGGAGATTCAATTCTCAACTCACTAGTACAGTCTTTGGTGAGTTCTTAGATTTCTTGGGGAAGAATTCTTGCTTTGATATGATTTGGAGGAGAAAACCCTAGCCCTTAAGTGTTAGAGATGAGCAAATGACTCCAGCTGGTTCATCTAGAATATATATAAAGATTTAAAGGAGTAGGAAGGACCGAAATAACCTTTTAAAAATGAGTTAAAAATTATTGATCGGGGTCTGCGACGGTCGAAATGATGGTCTGTGGATGTTTGACGGTCCGCCAGATCATCCACCGCTTGAGGGCCAAAAATAGAACATACTACCTTAATGCCACAGTTGGAATGATGGTCCGTTGAAATTTTGACGGTCCACCAGATCGTCCGTCACCCGAGGGCCAAGATGAGGCCATACTGCCTTCACTTGACGGTTACCGCGATGGTCCATCTAATTTTTGGCAGTTCACCATTTTAGTTGTCGTACGATGTCTAGAAAAAGGAGTCACTTCCTTGGTTTGACGGGATGATCAATGGTCCATCGAAGACTTGACGGTCCTTCGGATCAACCGTCAAAACTGGGCGATTCTATCAACGCTTAGGAAAACGGCCATAACTTCTCACCCCGATACCAGATTTTGATGAAATTGGTATCGTTGGAAAGCTAACTCAATTTCCCACACACTAGGAACTTATTTTTAGGAAAATTCCACAAGGCTGAAATAGTAATCAATTAGGGAGTCCTTTCTCAATCTCTTAGGGCTGGAATTACACTTCATTTGACACACATCCAAGGTTCAAACTACAAGGGAATTTTGCAGGGTCTTACAATATCTCCCTCTTGGGAACATTCATCCTCGAGTGTCGCTAGGTAGGATAGGGTACAGGAAAAATAGAGTATACATAGTTGAAACAATTACTAAACGGTTCTATATTTTTCTAAACTCATGACCACTCTGGATATTGCAAGAACTCATACAAGGATGGATGCATATCTAAACTTTAGATAAGAAGGGATGAATTAAAGAAGAATAGTACCTTTGGATTGATCTAAACTTGTAGAAAAGAGGTGCGGGTATTTGGCTCGCATGTCTGTTTCTGCCTCCCAAGTAGCACCCTACACAGATTGCTTCTGCCATAAAACCTTAACCAAGGGAACTTATTTGTTCCTGAGTCTACGGATCTGAAAATGTAGGATCTCTATGGGAATCTCATCGAAGAAAAGACTACCCTAAATATTGACACTCTCTGAAGGATCAACCATAATAGAATCACCAATATGCTTCTTGAGCATGGAGACATGAAAGACAGGGTGAACGACGGACAACTCTGAGGGCAACTCAAACTCATATGCTACCATGACAACATGGCTCAAGACTCTATAAAGGCCAACATAACAAGGATACAACTTCCCTTTTTACCAAATCTTTTCACCCCTTTCATGGGCGAAATCTTCATGTACTCCCAATCACCCACCTCAAACTCAAGATCTCTCCTACTCACATCGGCATAAGACTTTTGTCGACTTTGATCCATCTACAACCTTTCTCTAATCACTTAAATTTCTCTATAGCTTTAAACATTACATCAGGTCTAATCGCGGCTGCCTCACCCACTTCAAACCAACCCACGGGCGATCCACTCCTCCTACCATACAAGGCCTCAAATGGTGCCATCTCAATGCTTGCATGGAAACTATTATTATAGGCAAACTCAATCAATTGCAAATGCTCATCCCAACTACCTTTGAAATCAAGAGCACACACCCTCAACATATCCTCCAGGGTCTGAATGGTCCTCTCAGCCTGACCATCTGTCTGTGGGTGAAATGCGAAACTCAAGAGAACTTGGGTACCAAGACCCTGCTGAAACGCCTTCCAAAACTAAGAAGTAAACTGAGTACCGCTATCCAAAATCATAGACAAGGGGACTCTATGCAGCCTGACCAACACCCGAATATACAATCTAGCATAATCCTCAATAGTATAAGAAGTATGCACGGGCAAGAAATGTGCGGAGTTTGTCAACCTATCCACAACAACCCAAATAGAGTCATGATGATGATACAAAAGAGGCAATCCAGTCACAAAGTCCATATTCACCTCTTCCCACTTCCAAGTGGGTATACTAAACTTTTCTATCATGTCACTAGGTCTTTGGTGCTCTACCTTAACCTGTTGACACGTTGCACACCTTGCTACAAACTCGGCTATGTCCTTCGTTATACCATTTCACCTATAGATTTCCCGCAAGTCGTGGTATATCTTTGTAGTGCAGGGATGAATGGAATAACGCACGCCATGTGCTTCAGCCAAAATCCTCTGTCTCAAATTATAAACACATGGGACACACAACCTACCATGCAATCTCAACACACCATCTCCGCCCTGGGAGCAAACCTTGACCCTTTGGTCCTTAACTGAATCCTTCAGTTTGACCAAACTAGGATCCCTATCCTGCTTCTCCTTCACTTCTGAGACTAAAGAGGATTCAGAACTACTCTGCACCAACATACTCCCCTCCGCTAGATCAAGAAATCTAACTCCCAACCTGGCTAAACAATGAATATTATGAGCCAGCTCTCTTTTACCTTCCCCTATATGCACAATACTACCTATGGACAATCTGATAAGGGCGTCCACCACTATATTGTCCTTGCCCATGTGATACAACACACTCATATCATAATCTTTCAATAACTCCAACCATCTTCTCTGCCTAAGATTCAACTCCTTCTAGCTGAACACATACTACAGGCTCTTATGATCAGTAAACATATCCACATGGACACCATTAAGATAGTGTCTCCAAATTTTCAAAGGAAAGACCACAGTAGCTACCTCAAGGTCATGGGTCGGGTAATTTTTTTTATGCGGTTTCAACTGTCTAGAGGCATAGGCTATAACCTTATCTCTCTACATCAACAAACATCCCAAACCAATTCCAGAGGCATCACAATATACCACAAAACCATTAGAACTATTAGGCAAAGTCAACATAGGGGCTGAAGTGAGCCGAGTGTTCAGCTACTGAAAAATCTTCTCACAAGACTCGAACTGCCAGAATTTAACATTCTTTTGGGTTAACCGAGTCATAGGAGATGCAAGGGAAGAAAAACCCTCAACAAAATGATGGTAATATCCAGCTAGACCCAAGAAACTCCTAATATCAGATGGGGAGATAGGTCTAGGCCAATTTCTAACATCTTCGATCTTTTGGGGATCAACTCTAATACCCTCGGCTGAAACAACATGGCCCAGAAAGGCTACAGACCTTAGCCAAAATTCATACTTACTGAATTTGGCGAATAACTGATGGTCTCTAAGAGTTTGTAAGACAATTCTAAGGTGCTGTGCATGGCCATTCTCATCACGGGAGTACACAAGGATGTCATCTATGAAGACAATGATGAGCATATCAAGATATTGCTTGAACACTCAATTCATAAGGTCCATGAAAGTAACTGGGGCATTAGTTAGCCTGAAGGACATAACTTGGAACTCAAAGTGGCCATAGTGGGTTTGAAAGGCTGTCTTTGGAATTTCACACTTTCTGACCTTAAGTTGATGATAGCCGGATCTAAGGTCTATCTTGGAAAAATAACTTGCACCTTGCAACTGATCAAACAGGTCATCAATTCTTGGAAGAGGATACCTATTTTGGATTGTGACCTTGTTCAGTTGACGGTAGTCAATACACATATGCAAGGATCTATCCTTCTTTCGCATGAATAAAATAGGTGTGCCCCAAGGAGAAATGCTGGGCCTAGTGAAACCTTTATCTAAAAGATCTTTGAGTTGCTTTTTTCAGCTCCTTGAGCTCGGTAGGTGCCATACGGTATAAGGGGATAAAAATAGGCCGAGTGTCGGAAAGAAGATCAACTCTGAACTCTATCTCTCTATTAAGAGTTACCCCTGGGAGATCTTTTGAAAAGATATTTGGGAACTTATTAACAACATCGACTGACTGAATAGTTAGAGTTTCAGACTGAGTGTGTTTGACTCTAACTAGGTGATAGATGTAACCTTTGCATATTAGATTTCTAGCTTTGATGCAAGAGACCCAATGACTTTTGGGAGATACCGAACTCTCGGACCACTTAAACACTGGTTTGCCTTGAAACTAAAATTTAACTACATAAGTACGACAATATATAGATACATAGCAAGAATAAAGCCAATCCATACCCAGAATAAGGTCAAAATCTACCATGTCTAACTCTATCAAGTCCACAAGTATGACTCTATGAAGCATAGTGACAGGCTCTATACACTTATTACCAACAACTGGCTATCCGACTGGTGTAGAAACTAGGAAAGGCTCAGGAATCCTTTTGGGACCCCTTTTAAAATTCACAGCCACAAGTAAGGTCACATAAGAGAGATTTGACCCGGGGTCCAACAACACATAAATATCAAGATAAAAGAATCAAAGCATACCAGTAACACCATTAGGGGAGTCCTCCTGCTCCCGATGGGTTGGAAAAGCATAAAATCTATTTTGGTGCTGAATGCCAACAGTGCTAGAAGAAGCGCCCTGAACAGGGGTGGGACGAGGTACACGAGCTGGTGCACTAGTAGCCTATGCTAGAGGTCGAGCATCTTTGTTTCCCTATCTGGCATGGGGGTAATCTCTAAGTCTATGGCCATATTTTCTACAACCAAAACAACCCCTCGCATCACCAAAAACTTCCCAGGATGATTCCTACCATATTTACTACAAGGAGGATAATGGGGTTGGTTACCAATATTATTCTGCTATCCAGACATGAAAGGCCTACCTCCTTACTTCGGCCTGCCTCTAGGTGTGGGAGTGCTAGCTGATGAAGGCACTAGAGTAGATGGATGTCTCTGAAACTGAGGGCGGTTCCCTTCATAGAACCTAAGCTAGCTAAAATCATACTGATTAGATCTCGCCTTCTTGATACCCCTCATCCTTTATCTCTCCCTAAGTTTATTTGCCTCTATCTGTTGGGTATGAATCATCAACCTATCTAGATCCATATCCCTATTAAACATTACTATCCTACATTCCTTTAGCACTAATTCAGAAACACAGGTCACAAACTTACTCATACAAGCCTGAGTGTTGGAGATCAAATCAGGAGCGTACTTGACCAACTGACTGAACTTCAAGAAGTACTCCTTAACAGTCATGGAACTCTGCCTCAAGTTCATAAAATCCTCAATCTTGGTGTCCCTTATCTCAAATGGAAATAATCGGTCTAAGAATGTATCTTAGAATGTATATGAAGTCACAAAAGCGACATCTTTATCTCTACCCTTTCTCCATGATGCAACCCAATCATAAGTAATGTCCTTCAGTCTGTAAGACACCAATTCAACACTTTCTTCTTCCAAGACATGCATCACGTCAGAGATCTTCCTTACCTCCTCCAAGTACAGCTGTGGTTCCTCATTAGTTCCTGACCCATAGAACTCAGGTGGGTTCATTCATAGAAAGTCATGAATTCTAGCCGTGGCTATATCACCTCCCTACTGATTAGCAGTTGGGGCCTAGTTATTGGCCCAAACATTAGCAGTGACCACTTGGGCCATGCTTGAAAGTCCACCCTAAATTCAGCGTGGGACATCATCTCATTAAAAGGATCAATGGGTGGGGGATGCTCATTATTGTTCCCATGAACATTCACCCATTGAAGAGGTATTTTCTAAAGATAAAGAAGCACAGATCATTAGATAAGGAGGAGACAATCAGAGGCACGATAGAATCTAAAAAAAACACAAATTTTCCAAAAATATCTCATAGCCTCCTGCCCATAGATGTGGCGTGCTACACACTGATGAGCAAGACTCTACTTAACGCGACTTGTCAGACTCCTTAGGACTCCTTAGAAACCTAGCTCTGATACCACTTTGTAATGACCTAAAATTACTTCCCGGGATGTCACATGGTGCCTAGGGCTATAAGTAGCCCCAAGCTAACCCATAGAGCCGGTTTCTTCTAATAACTTGAATTTAAACACTAGCATATCCATGTTCATAGAAGAAAATAAAGGAAAGAAGGGGTACTCGGTCTAAATCGTCATGATAAAGAAATTCCAACAAAACCACAATCTACCAAATAGTCTAACAAAGCCTCAACAAATCCATAATCTAAAGAGCCGATGGGACAGTTCCCCAACCTACTTGGGATGAACTACAAGTAACAGCATAGTATTTCATTCCCTAGAATATCTAAAGATCGGTCCTCGAACTAAGAGGACTCACCACTGTAGGAAATGTACGCAAGGTACTCAGAGATCACGGGCGAGGCTGGGACTGAGCACCTGAACCTACATTATGAGACAATATAGCACATAGACATATATGTGGATCAACACTTGGGAATGTACTGAGTATGTGGGGGTGAATGCATATATATAAAAAAGTATCAATTTTCTTTATTCAAATCATGTATACAATATGAGATGACTCACATGGCTTGAATAAGTATGAAATATAAAGTTCATAAATCATATAAGATGAGGCATATTACACAAATCTCATAAGTTATCATTCTTCAACCTCAAAACCAAAAATCTTCTCTTATTCTCAATACTCAAGGCAAAAAAGGCTTTAGAAAGTACCATTAACTCATGCATATAGGATGGTGGGTAAATCAACATTTAATGTTCAAGATTTTCATCTCTTTGAACTCAAATACTAGAAATATGACCTCATGAGATTTTAGAATATACGTAGAGGCATATCATGCAAGTTAGGAAAATATGTTATTTCAAGCTTTAGGAGAAATCATCTATCTTAAGGCAAAATAATCTAGTTTAGTGAAAATAGTTCATAGGAGGGAAAATACCTTAGTTTGCAAAGGAGTAGCTGATTTCAAGTTTAAAAGAACAAGGGAGGTTCTCGTAACTGACATAAACCATGCGAGCTACATTGAGTCCACCATTTTGTTCTCCTAAGAAAGAAACCCCACATTGGGAAGGAGCGTAATACTCTTGCCAGGGAGTATAACCTAGGTCTGGTGATCACTAAACAAAACTCGGCCTCGAGCCCAATCATAATCATCATAAACTCAACCTCAGGCCCAACCTATGATGGCATATAGTTTTGGGGTAAGAAACCGTAGTGACTTACCTACTCGGTGCTAAATGCTACTCCCTTTAGATTATCTTCTCTCATCTCATAAAAATCCACTTCTAGAATAATCTCATGGTTCACCATAAAACCAATAATCAAATCAATAATCTCATATAGTGAAGTGGGTGTTAAAGCTCAAGGACCATTAGGTCAATTCATTTCTCAATCATCTCAAAATACTCAAATCATGGGGGCTTATAGCACAAGAGTTCATAATCTCACAAGTCTCAAATAGGGCTTTCTTACCCATAGTTCAATATCAAGTTAAAGCTCATAAAAAGCATAATATATAGCATTTAGATTCATAAATCATATGGAAATCTAGGAATTTCAGAAATTTATCTCAAGTCTCAATTTAGTCATATGCTTCAATATCTCAAACATTGCAAATATTTACTTCTCATGGAGTAAAATCATGGGGTTTATACCCAACTGTAATTTCATAAGAAAACATGCAAAAAATCATGCCATTTGACTCTTAATTCATGGGGAATATCAAGATAATGCATTCAATAATAATGGGTGAAAAACCCCAATTCAATTTCATGTAAAACCTCATAGATTTCAGGAAAATCATAATGTAAATATTCCTTTTGGGCACAAGGATAAAAGGGTTACCCTTGTTCAAAACCGCTCATACCTTAGATTAGGAGATTGGATGAACAAGTTTCCTCTAAACTTCCTCTTCTTACTCTTGGGAGAGGGTTCCTGAAGTATTTAAACTTGGGAGATTCAATTCTTAACTCACTAGCACAATCTTTGGTGAGTTATTAGATTTTGTAGTAAAGAATTCTTGCTTTGGTATGATTTGAAGGAGAAAACCCTGGCCCTTAAGTGTTAGAGATAGGCAAATGAGTCCATTTGGTTCATCTAGAATATATATAAGGGTTTAAAGGAGTAGAAAGGACCGAAATACCCTTTTAAAAATAAGTTAAAAAGTGTTGATCGGGGTCTACGACAGTTGAAATGACGGTCTGTCAGAAGTTTGATGGTCCAACAGATCGTCCGTTGCTCGAGGGCTAAAAATGGAACACACTTCCTCAATGCGATGGTCGGAATGATGGTCTATCAAAAATTTGATGGTCCGCCAGATTATCCGTCGCACGAAGGCTAGGATGAGGCCATACTGCCTCCACTTGACGCTCACCGTGATGGTCCATCAAATTTTTGGTGGTTCACCATTTTAGCCATCGCATGATAGCTAGAAAAAGGAGTCACTACCTCGGTTTGATGGGATGATCGACGATCCATCAAAGACTTAATGGTCCGTCGGATCGACCGTCAAACCTGGGCGATCCGACAATGCTTAGGAAAATAACCATAACTTCTCACTCCGATATCGAATTTTGACAAAATTGACATCATTTGAAAGCTAATAAATTAGAGAGTCCTTTCTTAATCTCTTAGGACTAGAATTACATTTTATTCGACACACATTCAAGGTTTAAACTATAAGGGAACTTTGTGGGGTATTACAAAAGTCAACTCAGAACAATATGAAAATTATCTTGTTCCATCAAAACCTAGACTATCAAATACAGTCGCTCAGTATTAGTTATTTCAGTTATAAAATTATCAGTATCTTATGCTATCAGTACTTAGGTTCAGTAATCATGTTATCACGAACTCAGTTACAGTTATTATGTGTCCATACATTTATTCTCACATTCATGTTATATAGTTAGTTAATTCAGTTCATGCATATGTACCCTTTGCATTCAGCCTAGCTCACAAGCATACCAGTATATTCAAATGTACTGATGTATTTATGCTATGGTGTCTTATACTATAGGTTCAAAAGCACGAGCTCCGGAGCATCTGTAGTTTCCAGATTAAGCAGTGAGTCCTCATCATTCGAGGACGATATTATGAGTTATTTCATTAATTCAGTTTAGCTTTTAGTAGATGGAGTTAGTTGGGGATATGTCCCCTCAACTCCTTATGCAAGCAGTTAGCGGCTTTTTAGACTATCATGTTCAGACAATATATTTTAGTTATATTAGGTATTTCATGCCCCAGCCAGATGTTATGGTTTATCAGTTACGTTCCAGTTTTGAACCTTATGGCGTTTAAGCCTTTATTTCTGTATTATACAATATTTTTTACAGTGTTTAGGTACAAATATCAGTCATGGTGGTCCTTTGGGGTCATGATCATCGTGTAATATTTTGGATACCAGATTCGGGGTGTTACAATTTTGAGATGCAATAGTGATGTCATAGAGGGATTGCGATTATAGTTAGTAGTTAAATAAAATGAGTATTTTGAGTTGATTTCCCAATTTGATGGACTAGTATATTATGTTTCACTCTTCATTGGTGGTAGATGATTGATGCTGGACTATAGGCTTGAATTTTAGATGTAGAATATGGTGGTAAGAGTAGTAGCTTAAGATTAATGATGGATGTTTTGTTGGAATGAATTAATAGACTTGATGTGATTTGTGAAAGAGCTTAGGCTGATAATTTATGAAGAGTTAAGTGATAATTTTGAGGTATATATATATGAGGACTAGTGTTAAAATGATGAATGGTGGGTGAGTCATTAAGTGGATAAGGGCATAAGTATATAAGAATGAGTTTCACCCCTTTGTAGTATGGCGTTAGGTAAGATTTTATGATATAAGTTAAGTGATTAACGGTCTAATGTTAGAAGGTTAAGTGGTGGATTTTTATGTGATAAGGAGTGAGGTTATGTATACTCATGATATTGTGAGTTGTAAGTTGTTGATGATAGAGGATAGCAAAAATTAAGAGTAGCATTCTTGGAAAGCAATGCCTTTAGAGTATTCTTAAAAAGGGAAAGTTTAACATTTATGTGTATAAGTGTTTTGCATACCTAGTTTGTGTTCTTGAAATTGTGGTATGGAGAGGTTTGGGGATTTGTTGTATAGCATTATTTGGAGTTTAATTGAGAAAATATGAGTGGGTTTTATGTGCCTTTGGTATAGTTTTACAAATTTTGTTAAGATGCAAGTTATGTGATTAGAGGAGTAATGCTAAGTATTCTAAGGAGTTGAAGATAAAGTGTTGTGTCCCTAGAAGTGTAGTTGTCTATGCCCATGATAACGTTAGACATAAATAGATGACTTTGGGTTTTGGTGGATGTTAGGATTAGTGTACCCAAAGGGGATGTTCTAGAATAAATTTACTGTCCTTGTAAAAAAAAAATCTATGGAGAGGAGTTTGTGTTCATTTATGTGTTGGTGCCCCTTTGTGTTTAGGTTTGTGGATATCAGGAGGCTCAGTACTTCAACTAGTCTCCATGTTCCTCGAATGGTTGGCGCATCTCATTTACGTGAGTATGGGTTGTAGGGGGATGACTGTAGAGACTTGTGAAAGTAAGAATAGTATTTCTGGAAAACAAGACTTATAGAGTATAGTTTATCAGGGAGAGAATAGAGGTAATATTATGGTGGTATATCTCTTGTGTTGAGAGTTGTGGATATATATATTTGATGAGAGATTATGTCTGCAAGTCTAGGATTATGACTTTGATCTAAGGGGGAGATGATGAGTTAAAGTAGTTCTCAAGTTTTCTTATGGTGTCATGTTACAAGTAAGATTAATGATAAATCTATTACAATTCAACCAAACTCCTGCTACTCATTCTACGAGGTCACTCTACTAATGCCTTACATTATGTATCCAAGCCCTCCCTATGTCTAAGGTTTGAGCACTCTATGTAACTTATGAAATGTCCTAACTTCTAAACTAGAAGAAATAATGTCCCTCGATGATCCAATATTCTAAGTATCCAAGCTCTATGTTATGTTGCTCATGAACAATAAATATGTGTCACAAATCATGATTGGTTCTAAGGAACTATGTTTTCGTATGTTAATAATTCATTTTATGTTAGGATTAGCAAAAATGATAAATTTGTGCGAACTCATGACTATTTCAGTTCTGAAAATGACAAGCAATAGCTTCAAGTAGAAGTCCTTGCCTAAATCTTTAACTTCATGAATTCCACACTCATGTTATAAGACTCATAATGTAAGCTCTCATGTTTCTCATTGTGGTTGTCCTAAGAACTCGTGCTATGTTGATTTTATGCCAGAATGACTCTCCACTTTTGATTCGAACACTTGATATATGAAACACTCTGTGATTATACTGTATCTTCAACTCATGTCCCACCTTGAGTATGGCAATAAGTATATGTTATAATCGAATAGTGTTACTCCCTTTCATGATGCTCTTGCTTAGGTCCTTTAATGACCCTCTTTATGCTAATATGATGGTGGTTATGGAAGCGTAGAAGTGTGTTAGGTGGGGGAGTAGATGTCATTGTATGTGAAAATTTTGATGTGATTTCTTGAGCTAAGGTTAAAAGAGCAAGGGAAGGATGGAGATGAATATTCTTTACGTGAAATAGGTAGGAGGGAAGTATATGGTGAGAATCTTGGTGAAAATGATTGAATTTGCAGGTTTTAGTAGAGATGTCCATAAAGTGGGGTGTGGTAGTGGTAGGGTGAAATTAAGTGATTGATGAAAACACAAACTATTGTTCCATATGGTTAGTATTCTTTGAATTAAGAATTGAGGTTGTTCGATTATAGTGATGGGGTGAGATGATTTCTTAATATGCTATAGAGTACAGGGTCCCGTAGTTTAAATTAGCACCTTCTTCCTCCGATTTAGGCTTTAACGTAGAAGTATTATATGATGGGATACAAATTATTGTGGTTAGACGTGTTACAGAAGAATTGTAAGTTAGACATGATGAAGTATTTTGATTAATGTTGGGGTATAGACAAGTAGTATTGCTAAGTTTAAGTCTTTTCATTGTAGCTTGTAAGATCGAGTATGCTAATGTTCATATGTCCCGCGAGAAGTGTATCTCATCTCTTGTACCAATATTAATCATGGCGAGGACTCTTAGGAAAAGTTATTTCTTACAATGTTTTGATCATGTTCCATAAAACACATGCCAATATCATGCCGACGTAATGTTTCGTTATATTATGTTTCATGCTTACCTGTTTCCCTATGGGTTATCATGAAACCCCTTTATTACATTCTTTATTCTACACTTTTAGAGCTTCACGAAATCCCTACCCATCATTAGAGGATGAATGATCCTAGAGGGAGATAATGTAACACCCCGTACTCTCAGGCTAGAATTAAGACCGTCGTTCCTATGCGTATAGACCCAAAATAAATGATTCCTTGTTAATATATGTGTGTTTATTAATCCTATAGTATAGGAATACCTTTGAATATGGATTGAGGTCTCAAACATCCCCTAAGTCTAAGACGAGTATAAAACATTTCTAGCGATTAAGTTTTAGTGGATATTTCAACTGGGGTCAACTTCCATCGACTATAACTTTTTGAATATAATGAATTAGAGGGCCTACTATATATCAAATGAAAGGTATGCGAAGTATCTTCCCAACGATACCAATTTAGCCTAAATTCAATAGCTGAACCAAAAGTTAAGACTTTGTAAAGTAGAGTGCATCGCCTAACAAATCTTCTAAGTCCACTGAAATGGTTATACCATAAGTTAGGCGCCACCTAACCTAGCTTAGGAAATAGGTGAGGCACCGCCCAACCTAAATTAGGTGATGGGAAATGTGCCGCCCAGCCTAGCTTAGGCGATGGGAAATACGGCACAGAACTTATGTCCCAACGGCATAAATTCATCATTTTTAAGTCATTTTAAGGGCAATTAAGTCCTTTAATATTCCAAAACCGTCTCCAATTATCCTTAAACAAATTTAGGATTATTAGTAACGTCTAAACTCTCCTAAGATCCCTAGTTCATCCTTCAAGAATACAAAAGGAGAAAACAACTAGGGTTTGAGCAATCAAGCTTAAAGGTCCAATCTTTTTGAAACTTCTTTCCGAATTCTTCGAAACTAAGGTATGTGGGGCTATTCTAAATCTCATGGGCATGGGTTTTATAATTTTTAAAAGCTTTGAAGGTATTAATGTATGTATATCAAAAAGGTTTTGGTAAATTGTTTTAAGAGCATGCATTGTGGAATCAATTTGATGGAATTATAAAATTGTTATAGGGTTTTCTATAATTTTGATTTATAAATCTTGTGCTTATGTGATTTGAATCCGAAATATGATTTACGAATGTAACTTGTGAGATTTCACTCCCCATGACGAAATTTATGAACCTTGCATGATTTAATTTGTGAATTGTTTTTTTTGAGAGCATGAATTAAGAGCCCCTTTTTTTTATCATGAAATTTGTGTATAACCAATTTCGGGGAATTATTTGTGAATGATGAGAAACTTTTGAGTTTTAAAGGTGTCTTTAATCATTATGCATGAGTAGAATAAATGGAATGGCCACTATGTTTTCAAGATTCATAAAAAGAGTGTATTTGAATGAGTTTAATGTGATTTTGATGATAAGAACCCTAATGTGACTTGTTAAATCTTTGGTGGCCATACACATATTTTTTTTGAATAAGAAGGGCTGTGGAATGATGTGATGTAAATGATTTGCAAGTCGGGGTATGACGATACTCCTTTGTGAATTTCCCTTAAAAGAACAAGAAAAGAATGTTATGAGTGAGATGCATGCATTTCTATATGGATTTTTAAATTAGGTTTATGCGAATTAGGTGATTACCCGAAGAAAGCACGAGTTAGATGACTCTATGCTAGAAACCGTTGTTTGCCAACACGGGACCTTGGCACCTTGCTATGTGATCTTGTGTGCCTAATATTTTGTCATCCCAATTTTGGACAATGGTTTGGAGCCCTGCTTTATGATCTTGCGCCCTACCACGACATGTTATTTTTATTTAGGGCTTTGGCACACTGCTTTGTGATCTTGCGTGCCCTCCCCTTACTATTACTCCAGTGTTGGCGGCAATCAAGATCTGGTAGTTGGTGAAAACTGTGAAATTGTAGGGAGTACCACCTAGCTCAACCGTGTTGGGGAAAATTGAACCACATAGGGTGAAAATATTGTTGAAACTCAAATATCTTGCCCATGTATTTTCGAATGATTTCTGCAATACTATTTTTACAAAGGCTCTCACCTATGCTGTATAAAAATATATTTTATTTTTGGATTTACTCGTTGTACCAGTACAATTATGTTGATCCCCTACCTTTTAGGGTCTGAGGCTCAGTCTAGAGGTCCTTTTAAGCCGTAGAGTTTTCAGACAGAAGTGAAGTGTGTAGTGGTGAGCGTTATTTATTTTGGAAGGCCTATATCTTTCACACTTTGTCATTTATTTTTATTTCAGGTCCACTGGGGGCCTTGTCCTAGTTTCCGACAGTTTTTATTTTTGTATGTAGTAGAGATTTTGCAGACTGATTCAGTTGTTGTCTAGATGTTGTTGGATTTCTTTATTTATTGTCAAATTAAACTCAGAGTATGACCATGGTTCCATCATGATTTATTTTCTGTATCTTTTTTCTTGCATGAATTTTTTGCATGATTACCAAACAGAGAAGGGCATCCATGCCTTTGTTGTTCGGGATGCTTGTTACGGCCAGGGCCTGGGCTCAGGTCATGATAGATACCGGCGCTACTCATCATATATCAGGTAATCGAAATTCTTTTAGGACTTATTAATTCGTGGGGGACGGTAAAATTGTATATATGGGAAGCTCCTCTTGTACTAAAATTATGGGAAAAGGAACTGTTGAACTGAAGTTTACTTCCAGAAAGATAGTTACATTGATGGATGTATTACATGTTTCTGATATTTGAAAGAACTTGGCATCAGGAATTCTTATTTTGAAGAACGGTTTTAAAATGGTTTTTGAGGAAGATATGTTTATTTTATCTAAAAATAGCATGTTTGTTGGAAAAGGTTATGTTGCAAATGGAATGTTTAAACTCAATATTGAAAATAAAAATATTTCTGCTTATCTAGTGAAGTGTCTGGACTATGGGATGAACGTCTCAGACATGTGAATTTTAGATCCATTCAATTTATGGTGAATAATGGATTAATCAAAGATTGTGGAAATAATCATACTACTAAGTGTCTTACTTGTAGTAAATGCAACATTACAAAGAAGTTCTTTAAGACAGTTGAAAGGACTTTCACACTTTTACAATTAATCCACACTGATATTTGTGAGATGGATTGTTTGTCACGTCATGGAAAGAGGTATTTTATCACTTTTATTGATGACTACTCAAGATATACTTATGTCTTTTCATTGAAAACAAAAGATGAAACATTTGAGACCTTCAAAACATATAAAAAAGAAGTGGAAAATAAATTGAGTTTGAAAATTAAACCAATTAGGTCTGATAAAGGTGGAGAGTACTTAAAGGCAAATTTTATTGATTTTTGTGAAAAGAAAGGCATTGAAAAATAATTGACCATATCCTATACACCACAACAAAATGGTGTAGCAGAAAAAAAATAGGACTTTCATTGAAATGGTTAATTCTATGCTTTATGGATTTGGTATGTCTGAAAATTTGTGGACTGAAGCCTTACTTTTAGCATGTCATATTTTGAATAGAATTACTTCTAGGAATCATAATGTATGTCCATATGAACTTTGGAATAATCAAAAACCAAATATAAATTATTTTAAAGCTTGGGGTTGCTTAGCTCATGTTCGATTATCAGATCAACATTTAACCAAGATTGGCTATAGATGACTAGATTGTGTATTTATTGGTTATTCACAAACCAGTAAGGCTTATAGATTTTTAAATCTTGAGACATCAAGTCCTCACACAATTATTAAATCTTTACATGCTAACTTTTTTGAGCATATATTTTTCAAGAAAAAGGATTCTTTTGAACAAGATTCAAGTTCTTCTATTTCTCCTTTTAAAAGGAAAATAGTAGAGCCATTGGAAGAAAGTCAACCAAGATGTAGTTCAAGATCAGCGAAATCAAAAGACTTTGGACCTGATTTTTAAACTTATTTGGTTGAAAAGGATCTTGAAAGTTATGCTGAAGCTATGTCTCCACATAATGCTCCATTTTGGGATGAAGACATTGATGATGAAATACATTCTATACTGTCCAATAATACATAGATATTATCAAATCTTCCTCCTGGATGTAACCAATTGGTTGCCGATGGATTTTTAGGAAGAAAATGAAATTTGATGGTACTTTAGATAAATACAAAGCGCGTTTGGTAGCTAAAGGTTTTACTCAATTGAAAGATATTAATTATTTTGATACTTGTGCACCCGTTGCTCGAATGACCTCTATTCATTTCCTAAAATTGAAAGATATTGATTATTTTAATACTTTTGGACCTGTATCTTGGATGACCTCTATTCGTCTTCTGATTGCTTTAGCAGTAATTCATGGTCTTGTGATTCATCAGATGGATGTAAAGACTGTATTTCTAAATGGAGATTAAGATAAAAAAGTCTACATGAAATAATTAGAAGATTTTGTCAATCTTGGTCAAGAACGTAAAGTTTGTATGCTTCTTGAATCTCTTTATGGATTAAAACAAGCTCCAAAACAATGGCACGATAAATTTAGAAAAGTTTTGATTTCTAATGGCTACTTAATCAATGGTGGAGATATCTGTATATTTAGTAAATTTCAAGAAAATTCTGGTGTTATAATATGTGTTTATGTAGATGACATGTTGATCTTTGGAACTGATATTGAAAGTGTCAAAGAAATAAAAGATTTTCTTGCTTCTCTGTCTGAAATGAAAGACCATGGAGAAGTTGATGTAATTTTAGGTATCAAAATTGTAAGATCAGCAAATGGTTTGACTCTTACTCAATCAAGTTATATTGAGAAAATTCTAAAGAGGTTTGGTCATTTTGACGACAAGCCTGCTCCTATACTATTTGATCCCAGCTTCAAACTAGTGCAAAACTCTGGTGATAATCTTGATCAATTGACATATTCTCAAATTGTTGGGAGTCTTATGTATGCCATGCATTATACCAGGCCAGATATTGGTTATGCGGTAGGAACTTTGAGCAAGTTTATTGGCAGCCCTGGAGTTACATTGGAATGCCTTAATTTGTGTTTTAAGGTATCTGAAGGGTACAATTAATGTTGGCCTGCATTATTTTACCTTTCTACCAGTTCTTGAAGGAAACAGTGATGTTACCTGGAATTCTGATCCGAATGACTCTAAATCTATTACTGCTTGGATTTTTACTTTGGCCGGAGAAACAATATCTTAGAGATCAAAGAAGAAGACATGTACTACTCACTCAACCATGGAGTCAGAATTTATCGCTATGTCTTCTGCTGGAGAAGAAACTGATTAGCTGCGAAGTATGCTGATAGACATTCCATTATGGGGTAAGCCAATACCACCTTTGACTATATATTATGATAATAAAGCTACTATATTCAAGACTTCAAGTGGTTGTTAAAATGGCAAGTCAAGACAAGTTCGTCTCAAACACAATTATGTGAGAAGATTATTGGAGGATGGCATAATATCGCTTCAATATGTGAAGTCCAAACTCAATTTAGCAGATCCATTGTCTAAAGGGTTAGACAAGGAATTGTTGGTACAAACTTTTAATGGGATGGGAATAAAGCCTGTTATAGATTGATTGTACTTCATGGAAACCCTACCTAATGATGAAATCTTGGGTTCCAAGGGAAAAAAAAGTAAAGTTACAATTGTGAAGCACATCTATAAAATTTACCTTTTCCCTAGAGAGTGAGTAGATGTGCATAAGTTGATATTTTTTCTCTTTATAAATCAATAAGACTGATCTCGGTTGGATTCTCTTAATAAGTCTATACATCAATTTCGGTTGGAGTGTGTAGGAACACTCTTGATAGATTTACCAATACTTTCCTATAAAGGAGGATGAGATTAATTTCTCTTAATAAAATTCATAGAATATTTAGTCGGAGTATGAAAAGTTACTCTTGATGAATTCACTGCAGTAAGTGCGAAGTGGAGGCCGCTTCAATAAGATTTTAACAGAGAAATCTTAAAGAACTTAGCTAAAAGGATTCAGGACATGGCCGTAAGTTGTCAAAGGATTTTAATTTTCACCGGAACATAGTAACATGCGTGGAGTATTTTTCTACTTCATTCAATGAAATACTTAGTTCAAGATTTGTTCACTAAGTAGTGAATGGTTTAGAAAGTTTTCACTACCTAATGGTTCAAGTTCAAAAGACACCATTATTGATGCATGTTGCTAGATTAATGTCTCAAAAGAATTTTGTTTCTTAAAGATAAAATTCTTGAAACAAGTGGGGGATTGTTATTATTTAAGTTTATGTTTCAATTAATTTTGGAACAAGTGCATCGGTTAAAAGTTTTTGGTATGTTTCAATTAATATTGAAGCAAATGCATTTTGAGTTACAAAGAAACTGAATATGAATTTACAATTGAAACAAATGCATTTTGAGTTACAAATGCATTTACAATTCATTCATTTACGTTTTAGGTTCTGGAAAGAAAGACAATTTTTTGTTCATGAACCTATTAACTATTATTTAATTAACAATCCTTTTACATGAAACTTTTATCCTATAAATAGAAAGTTCTTTTATTTGAAAAGACAAGCACTCACAAAAAACTTATCCCCTTGAAAAATATTTGAGAGACATTGATCAAAAGGTGAAATCACCAATTCAAGAATAGAAGAGCAACATTCTTGAATGCTACTTGTTTTGTGGCTCAGTTGAATCCCAAAGATAGAGTTGTTACTAGTTCTTCCGTTTACTCGTGGGAGAGACTCCAACTATCTTCAAGAAGCGTATTATCATGCCTCTAAGCCAAGAAAGTTTTATTTTGAATTCTTGTACAATTATCATTATTCTTCTAACAACAACACCTCTAAATCCAGCCCCAAGGCCATAGGAGAAGAACCATATGATTCAATCAATAATATTCATGTTAACTCATATAAATATATGATAAATGATTTATATATAGGAGAATAGATAGCATGTACAATGACCAAATGTAAGAATGTACTTAAATCACATTTTTTCCAGAAAGTAGAAGTCATACATCTTGCCTATCAGTGAATCACACCATCAAGCAACATTTAGTCAATTTATTACCATGCTCTCAATATTATATACAGAGGCCATAATTAAGATGACAATTATTGTCCGACCCCATTTCTTCCATAACACATAAATTATCTCTGATAAGTCAATTTGGTCAAAAAAATTCATTTCTCTACATTCACATAAACTCCCTTTTTGTAGCCTAAATGCCCAAATTCACAGTTTCATATTGTCAAAGATTTATACACAGATCCAATTACTTAGAATATGAATACAAATATCTACTAGCATACACAACAAGGAACTTTCAATTATATTACATAAATTTATGTTAGCAACAGCGGAAAAAGTCCAAACAAGTCAATCGATCAGTTTTAGCACTTCCTATAACACTGCTATCCACATAGATACTTGTTATCTCACCTATACGGTAACCCTCATATCTCCATTATAACCCATACAAAAAACTAGTACATAAAAATTTTGAGAAAGAGTTTAAGAAAGTCTTAGATAAGAGAAAACCTGCAAAATCAAACCAAAGGATTTCGCTCCTAAATCTCCTTCCGTCGAGCCCAATCTAGTCAAACATGGATTTTATATGAAAATATGAATCTAAGGACATTCATATTGCTTTCTTTAATTTTGGGTCCAAAAAGTCAACCCTATTCCCACAAGGTCAAAATTGAATTTTATTTAAAAACCATTTTACCCATAACTCAAAGAGTTCAATTATGAAATTTCATAAAAAATGGAGTTGAGATCGACCTTGAAATCAGCAAATATTACTCTTTAACTTTACTGAGCACTCCAAAATTTCAAGCTGAAAAATAAAGATTTGAATGTAAAATCATGAAATAATTAGTGAGGAATGATTAATTTTTGATTTAATACTTACCCAATGGTTAAATCTTTGAAATCCACTTTGAAATATCTGAAAACCAAACTCTCATGCTTTAAAAATGGAGTTATGGGGTCTTTATTTAAAAAAAGGAATTAAATATCTGTCCATACATATTGCCTATTGCGATCGTGATCAACACCCTTGAGATCCTCGAGATTACCCAACCCGAACCCACTGCATTTGTGAGGTTCTTGTTGCGGTCACTAAGACTAAAGAGACATAAACTGGACCTTACTATTTATGTCTTCACAATCAAGATGCCCAAGACCTCAACAATTTGCAATCGTACTAAGAAGCCTTATTTGCGATTTACAAAATCCCTACACTAGAGCAAATGAAACCAGCTATGGAAATCGATAAAAAAACTCTCTGAATGGACCTTTGGAATATGTTTGGTATCTTTCGAGCACAATCTAACTGCACTAGTTGGCCAAATTCAATATTTCTAAATTAATGACATCGTCACATTCCCTAATTGATAATTCTACACGTCGTAATAACTCACGTGAGTTATGCCCAATTTTTGCCTACGGATGGACCAGATCGCCTAACGTGTTCCAATAAAGTAGTAAAGATAGTAAATAATAAACACAATAGTTTTATGTGGAAAACACCCAGTTCACAAAAGGTGTAAAAAACCCATGACCTGTAACTCTACAGGATTTAACCCTAACTTCACTAAACACAATGAGCCTCTCAACAAAAGATTACAAATTTTGTAACCTACGAAATTATAAACACTGATTCCTAATGTTCAACAATCTCCTCAGACTATTGAAACTCACTTCAAGTTTCTCCCTATGAAAATCAAATTACAAAACTCTAGCAACCCTAGGAATTAATTCTAATTCCTAACAACACACAAACCTCTCAACGTTTATGTTCCCAAGTCTTTGAGTTATCCTAACTCTAAGACTAAACTCCTAAACCAATTTGTAACACACTAGCACTAAGAAAGCATGAAAAATACAACTCTATAAACTTTCTAATACATAATAACAAGAATAGAAGATCATTTAACACATAGATAAAACAGGTTCTTCAATCTGGTTCACTGTATTAGGCTGCACTTCTATAGGAAAAACTCTCTCAAATATCGTTCTTACTTATTTTCTTGTGTTCTCCCTTTTTCCTCTCAATTTTTTTGCATGAATTTAGATTTAAAAGTCCTTGAATATTTATAACTTCTATCGATCTTCACAACTAAGTAGACTTTTAACTCCACAAGGACTGCCATGCTTCTTGGACTCTCTTTTTGAGTGTTGTAGTCAAACACTAACTCTTTTTTCAGTAAATAATGATCTGCTAATATTTATCTGAAGTAACAAACTTTCTGTTATTTTTGGTCATATAAATTTATCCACAAAAAGTCCTCTTGCTTGTTTAACTCTTTTGAAGTAGTTTTTTAAGAACCAGCTACGCTTACTTGTTCCCTGACCTCTTGTCAAAAATAAAAGCTTCACAAGTCTTAACAAATTCTCCTTTTTTGATGATTTAAAAGTTAGGCCCTTGTGCCTTCCATCTTGATATCAATATCTTGACATATGAACACTAAAGCATGAAATAGTTGAATGAAAACTCATGCTCTTGTACATTCCATTTCAATACAAATATCTTGACCTTGAAAGCTAAAGTTTTGAACAATTTAATAAGCCAAGTTAGTTAAAAAGATCGTAAAATCTGCACAACCCTTATCTTCCCCCTTTTGGCATCATCGAAAAATGTTTCAATCACATGGATAACAATGAATTATGGGCTCTGCATGATGGAACATGTAATAGAAACATGTTTCATTTATCTGGTTCATATCTTTGTCAATCATCAAAATCTATAAATCCATTTGAACTCTTACTTGACAAGGACTCTCATCTTCTTGGATTCTTGAGCCTGGATATTTGTGAACTCCATATATGTATACGATTTGTCCAAGTTTGAAAGATACCTTGTATGACAAGAAATCTCATTTTTCTTGGATGCTTGAGTGTGTACATTTTTGGACTCCTATAAATCCATTAGAAATATTACTTGACATGGACTCTCATCTTCTTGGATTCTTGAGTTTGCATATTTGTGGACTCCTTATGTATATAAGGTTTGTCCAGGTATGTAAGAACTCTTGCATGACAAGGACTCCCATCTTGCTGGGATGCTTGAGTCCGTACATTTTTGGATTCTTGTATTGAATATACTTTGTACAGACTCTGTGGACTTTTCTTCTAAGTAATTTCTTTATTTCAAAAAGTCCATATACAACTAGACTCTGGATGTAGAAATATATTGATCAACCTTTTTCATGTACATGCTCCCCTAATTTGTCAATCATCAAAATATACACTAGCTCAATAATTTCCCCCTATTTGATGATGACAAACTAATGCTCCTTATGTATTATGCTCAGTTTTAGCCAGTTCAGATTGTAAACACAGTATCAAAGACACATGTTATATAAACCAGGTCAGAATAATAGGTTATAAATATTCCACAGTATACACAGTTTCCCCCTTTGGCATCATAAAAAAGACCACATCAATTATACAAACCAAGTATCTTAAGTTAGAAATTTTAAGCTCATGGCCACTGGGGCTATGATCTATACAAACACTAAAAAGCCAAAAACTAAGTTAGATATAGCAAAGTATTTGCAAAGACAAGCAAATAGCCAGAAGCAAGAGACTAAAAACAAATATTTTCATTGATCATTCATAAAATACACCAAAATTTTTTTAAAAAATTTAAAATAATAATAAAATACTTGTGATGATATTAGAAAAGGTTTGGAAGTTTCTAAGGATAGGAGGTTCGGGCTTTTGGTAAAGTTGGAGCATGAAATATGACGGAGAATCTTTCTTGAGTCAGCCAAAGCCTGGTATACTGCAAAATTTGTAGCCTTTCCTTTTTTTGGTTCATATTTAAGGCATTAACATTACTCTCTAAGAGATGTGATCCCACCCGTTTTAAAATTAATGTGCAAATAATAGTTCCCTTGCTACAAACTTTATTCATTAGTACAAAAGAACCAGGTACCTCAACCTATTCCATATGTGCAGTTATTTCATAGCTAACCCTCAGTTATCCATCCTTGTTCACCAATCCTAAATCTTTTTCTACAGTGATTTCAATAGGAGAATTAGGTTCTACTGAGGGATCATTAAATATTTCCTCCTAAATAGATGCATCAACAAAATTGAGTTCAACAGATAAATCCAATTGAACTATGAGGTCACCCAAATATTCCCCCTCACAAGATACATCCTTCTTAACACCCTTAATATTAACAGTCTCATAGACACATTCTTCCTGATTCATAGTGCAGATGATTCCCCCTTACTTGATACCTCAATTTTGTATCAATCATACACAATAAGAGCACCTTTGTCAACAATAATTCAAATAGTAGCTGCTCTATCAAAATTACTATTCACATAAACAACTTCTCAATCAAAATAAAGTTTGTCTTTGATAAGAGGTGTGATGAGATGAGACTAACAATTTGGAAAAAAAGGTTGTCATTAAATTGAACTTTTTATTTTTGAAAAAATGGTAGCTGTGGAGTTCTTTTAGGGATCAATCTATTTTGGGCATTTTGAGAAAAAGTGGTACAAGTGTTTATTATCATTTTTAATATTTAAAAAAACTTTTGGTACAGATACCCCGATCAGTATTGCAATGGTTGATCTTGTTTCCATTTTTCAGTTATTTTCCTGTGACATAGGCAAATATAATGTTATATCGCATGAGTTATTTGAAATTGAAAATGGTATAGAGATGTACAACTAAATGTTCAAGACTAAGCCTAAAATTAAACTTACTATGCATTTTGTACAGTATTCTTTAACCAATCATTGGGGGATACTCATGTAATCTTACTCATCCCCAATTGGATTCCTATAATCGACCAGGTTCATCCACATGTTCTATTAATAGTTCCCCTTATCATAACATTTCCAGTCATATTAATGCCCTTTCTTGTGTAGTACTAGGTTACTCTTGTAAACATATGATGATGTTCTTGGTGACCCTGCGATGTTCCCCCTATCAATGTGCTTTTCTCTTATTTAGTTGATGAAATAGGTGACATAACCTGTTCAGTGTACTTATCTTAGTATCAATATCTTCATCCTGTAATCTCCTTCACATGATACCTTACACTCCTTTTTTGGTAAGTGAGAGAAACTTTTATATATCTGCAGAAAATGTCTTGAGCAAGCGCTATCTATGTACTTGCTTGCTTTCTCTCACTTTTGCCTGTAACTGAATCAAACGTTAGTTTTTGGTGCCCAGATAAGCTTGGGTCCTTTCTTATGATCAAATGATTGAATCAAATTTCTTTTCTCCTATTTTGGTAGTAGGTTGGTGTACCTGATTCTCTTATTAGTTCTAGAAATTTTCTTTTCAACCAATTTCATATTTTTATTCTCAATTTCAGTAACTTTTTGATATTCAGTAGTGGGGGGTATCCTATTTTTCCACAAATATAAAATATATCTTTAGAGGAAATAATTTCTTTGTGAAAACCTATGCCAGCCTTCTCATACTAAGTACTACTATTCAGATGATTAATAATTCTAGATGAGTTGGTCCATCGGTTAGATCTTTCAAGATCAAGTTTTATCCTAGAGTTCTCTTGAGTTACCTTTCTAACCTTCTCTCTTTGATAAAACAATTCACCTTTTCTTTGTTTAAGTTCAAAATCAATTCTTTGATGATTTTCACTCATGGCTCCGTTTCATTTTTCAGTAATTGATAACTTTAAAATTTTTGATTTTAGATCAATGTTAGATGAACCAAGTTGATTGACCTATTCCTTTAAGGAGCAGTTTTCTATATCACTGACAATTTTGTAGGTTTCAAGATCAATATAATCAAAATTTAGACTTGTAAAAGCACTGAATAACTGATCCCTGTCAAATGTGAGATCATGAAAATCATCAATCAATGCATTCCTCAAATAAATTAGCCTTTTATTAGAATAAAAATGCAATTTATCTTTAAGATCAAGTAGGCTTACCTCAGATTTTACTTCTTTTTCTTCCATGCATGACTCACCTATAGCCATAAGTGCACTTTCATAAACTCCATCATCATCATATTCTTGTGACTTGATCCCTATGCAACCATTGTAGCAAAAGATTCATTCCTTTTGGAGTTAGATTACTCTTTTAGCTTCAACTCTTTTCCAACTCTTTCCTTTTCCTTCCCTCTTTCCAACAATGGACAATCCTTGATCATATGATCTATCTTCTCACACTTGAAATAACCAACTTTGAGACTTATCATTAGAACAACACTTGCTACTTGTTTCTTTATTGTCCTGGCACTTTTTTTTCTTGAAAAATCTTTTAAAGTTCTTGACAAGCTTTTCATCATCCAAATCTGATTCTTCTCGGTCAGACACCTTTAATGCTAGTGACTTATCCTTGGTTTCCTAATACTTTTTTAAGGTCTCCATATTATTCTCATATGTGTCCACAAAAGTGTCCCAAATTTGTTTTGTGGCGATACAACCTGAGATTCTATTGTATTCATCTATTCCAAGTCCATAAATAAGAATATACTTCGGTTTTGCATTCTTTCCAAGCATCTTAAAGTCAGCCTCATCATACTCATACTTTTCTTTTAATACTTCCTTGTTTTCAACATCCATTGTCATGGGGTATTGAGGTCCATCGATAGTTGTATTTCAGAGTCCGTAGTCTACTACCTGAAGAAAATCTTTCAACCTTTCTTTCCTTCCTGAGTAGTACTATCCATTGACCAACGGAGGCCTATTGATGTCTTGTCCTTCACAGTATCCAATATGTGGAATAGAATTCATATTTGATCTTATCTTAAGGTGTTATCCTTCGCAAGATAACCTGCCTTGATACCAATTGATAATTCTACACGTCCTAATAACTCACATAATTTATTCCCGATTTTTGCCTACGGATAGACCGGGTTTCCTAACGTGTTCCAATAGAAGTAGTAAAGACAATAAATAATGAACACTTTAGTTTTACATGGAAAACACCCGGCTCACAAAAGGTGTAAAACACCACGACCTGTACCTCTACAGAATTTAACCCCTACTTTACTAAACACAATGCGCCTCTTAACAAAAGATTACAAACTCTGTAACCTAAGAAATTATAAACTCTAATTACTAATGTTCAACAATCTCTTTAGGTTGTTGAAACCCACTTCAAGTTTCCCCACTTGAAAATTAAATTACAAAAACCCAACAACCCAAGGAACTAACTCTAGTTCTTAACAACACAGAAACCTCCGAACGTTTATGTTCCCAAGTCTTTGAGTTATCCCAACTCGAAGACTAAACTCCTAAACCATTTTATAACATACTGGTACTAAGAAAGCATTAAAATTACAACATATAGAAGACCATTTAACACAGATGAAACAGGTTCTTCAATCTGGTTCAGTGTATTAGGTTACATTTCCATGGGCTCTCAAATATCATTCTTACTTATATGCTCCTGTTATCCCCTTTTCCTATCAGTATTTATACATGAATTTAGTTTTGAAAGTACTTGAATATTTATACCTTCTATTGATCTTCACAACCAAGTAGACTTTTAATTCCACAAGGACTTCCATGAGTGTTGTAGTCAAACACTAACTCTTTTTTTCAGAGCATAATGGTCTCCTAATGTTTATCTGAAGTAACAGACTTTCTTTATTTTATTTTTGCTCGTATGAATTTATCCACAAAAAGTCCACTTACAAGTTGAACTCTTTTGAAATAGTTTTTGATGAACCAACTACGTTTACTTGTTGTAGTCCTCTTGTCAATCATCAAAACTTCACAATTCATAACACTAATGAATATCATTATGAAAGGACATTGATTGAACTCAACTCTAGGCTAAAAACTCAAATTTCCCATCACCTATCAAAAACACATTTGATCACCTTGGAATCTAAACCAACCATGCTACTAACACAAAACTAACTTTTTAGAGCTGATAAAAATGACAAAATTCACAAACGATTTCTAAATATCCTAATATTAATCAAAATCAATTCTACCAAATTTAAAATCTTCCAAAGAAAAAAAAATCACATAAAACACAACCAAATACCTCAAAATTATGCCACCCTCTCCCACTGACCAAAAACACTAAAGTACAATTAACAGGAAGGGTAAAATAGTCAAAATAAAAAAAACTAAATTTCACAATACAGATTTTTACAAAAACAACCCACATGATTTCCATTTTCATCACCTTGGACCTAATATTGATTCTCAGGGGTCCTCCAACAATATGCTGCTTGTTTGGTTTGTATAATTCTCATTTGAATTATATTCGTTAGTGGATACTTTGAACACTTTGATGTATGAGGTATCAACACAATCTAAGGAGTTTTTTGGAGAGAACATGATGACTATCATCAACAACTAATATCTATAGGGAATGACCAAAATGTGGGCACAACGATGGCCTTAACTCTAGTGCACTCAACCAACAACTTTGACGCTGAGAATTTCTAAATGGTGGTAAGAGTGCGATGCGTTGTGAAAACATGATGCAAGAAGAGAAGGTTATATCCTCTTTGGGCTTCAGCAACCCCTACATTTGTACCTAATTGTGCCTTAGTAGTTCCACTATTAGCTAAGGGACAAGTTATTACTTAGATGAATACTCCAAATAATACTATAGCAAACAACAATCATCTTAATGAACTTGGAACTAGTACAGCTTGAAAGTTGGACTCTATTACATATATTAACACAAGTAGGAATTATAACTTGTTGGAAGTAGTTATGTTTCTCAACATATTCTACAAGATGCATATTCTTTTGAGGATAGTGAAGAAGATGAACTATTGGATAACTATTTTTCAAATGCTGATAAGGACGTCGATATCTCTCCTAGATGACAAATAAGTAGAAAACGCTAAAATAAAAACAAATGTTCTAGTACACAACATAAGTGGGACGAAAAAGTATATGAGAAATTTATCTCAAAACAACTACAAATGAGAGTGTGAAAAGCAGAAGGTCATTAGGTTCAACAAAACTAAGAAGAAGAACTAATGTACTTTCAAGACCTCTTGATTAAGTTGGAGGATGTAGACAATGAGAAGAACCAAATTGATAGATCTACAAAATCTGCAGCAGATCAAGAAAGTCATCATAGATATTGACAAGTTTATCACAAGATTTGTATTGCTATCCGCAGACATTTCGAAGAATGTTTTTGACTACTGGATGAAATGCAAGGTAAAACATATCAAGAAAGAGAACACACAATATGTTGAGTTATGGAATGCTACAGAAGAGAACATTTCTAAAAATGGTAGAAAAAATATGTTCAGATGTTATTTCGAGTTTGGAGTTGTTATCACACCCACCCCATTCTTGGGGATGCCTAAAGATCTAAGGAAAAAGACATAGAAGAATCAATTTGATCCTCTCTTCTTTTTTCACTGGTTTAGCAAAATAGTAAATAGTTCTTTCGGAGTAGCTTTCTTATTGACTTCATAATTCTAGAGCTTTGAGATGATGTATCTTTCACTAGGGTTGTATTCATTAATCTCTATGAAAGCTATTGTGACAACTTTATGAACTTACTCACTGTAATTATTCTTCAAAAATCTTCTTTTCATCTTCATTATCTATCACGTTCGTAGGTTTCCCATTAACCATAGCAACTTTGATGGGGTGCCATCTAGGGTCTCTAAGGAATTCCTCCCACAATGACCATAAATCCATCTCTCTTTCATCTGCTTAGTTTCTCTTCATTACTTCATGGAATGGTGTGTTGTCCAGATCACCCATCCTATGAACACCAATTAGATCAACTCTTCGTAGCTCCTTGAAGACATTAACTCACTCTTTTAGAGTTTCTTGCAATTCATGACTGTTTCTTTCTTTCACTATCAGTGTTTTATCTAATACTTACAAACCATCATACTCTTCTTCCTTCTCTCTTAAAATTTTAAAGAGTGTTTCCACCTTTTTTAAAACCTATCTATTAGCATCATCTTTAATATGTTTCATCGTATTTAAGTACTATGAACTTGTTTTAGAAGATTTATTTACATTATGGATTTAGCGCTGGTGATGAAATCCTCATAAACAAGTGCATCATCCTTGAATGTGATGAAACACATTAAAGATGAAGGTGACCAAGAAGTTTTGAAAGAGGTGGACACACTCCCTAAAATTGTAAGAGAAAGAAAGAAGAATACGATAGTTTGGAAGCATTAAATCAAACTTTGATAGTAAAGAAATAAAACACTATTGGTGAATGACATAATGCTCAAAAGAGTTAGTTATTAGCCTCACGAAACTACCAAGTGTTGGTCCAACTGGTGTTAAGAGGATGGGAGAACTCACCAATAGATTCTCCGATGAAGCAATGAGAAGGAACTATATTTAGTCAGAAATAGATGAAAGAGCTATAGAATTATTGATGAGTTGTAGCTGGTTCCTTCTCAACTCTACGACCTGTTCCTAGATGAACTAAAACAACAAGAAATAAGAGAAGGATAAACAATAAAATACATGAAAAAATAATAGCAGACACATGAGTTTTAAGTGGAAACTCCTTGCTCAAGTGGGAAAAGCTACGACCTATATCTAGGATTTCTAAGGTCCACTATATCTAAGCAACTTCTTGTATACAGACTCCAAACTTCAGGATTAAACTCTTAATCCTTAATCTCCTAGTAATAACTGTATTTCTAGAAGACATACGCAGTAACTCTACTGGCTCATCCTCAAGCTAACTCTAACTGGACATAACAAGCTAACTCTAGCTTAAGAATCACCTAACTCTAGATGATTACAATGGAAAAAGGTTTACACCACAATATCTAAAAAAAATCATAAACAGTAGTACGTAAACATTAAGGAACACCTTACAAAGACTCAATTACAAAAAGGAAATAAAATATAAATTGATGAACTATCAGTTCCTTATTAGAAAATAGAGTCTTTGATTTCAGCTTCAGAGAGATATTTAATTGTAAGAATATAGAAGAAATAGGTTTCTTATTGAAGAATATAAGAAATATATAGTATGACTTAATAAATCTAAGGAGAGATCCCATTTATTGAGATAAAATGGCGGCAATAGCCTTTTCACCAATTTTTGTATTTTACATCAACAGTGATGATTGACTATGATAGTGATAGGTAAGACCAACATTTTTCCTTAGTGGTAGAAGCTTTGTCATCATATAATCTCTAGGAAAAAGGTCCCAACATATAATTCGTCAATCATCAAAATTAAAGACTTAACAATTTCCCCCTTTTTCGTGATGACAAACCCATGCAAGCATTCAACATCTTAAAACATTCCACAAATCACACAACATACACAACATTATTCAACAACAAGGCCTTTTCCCAACCAGTTCCCTATCACTTATACCTCTAAGCATCCCATACCTTATTTCCCCTATATATGAGCATCATGTTCTCCTTGAATGTGAGAAAACCTATCTTTATTTCACTATCCCAGCAATCAGTGAACTTCATATCAGTAATTATCCTTTTAGTCTCTATAGCATGAGCCTTGAGAATTTGTTGAGTTAATTCTTCATTTTTTGTAGTCAGAGCTTCAACTCTAGCTTCCAACTTCTTTACCTTCTTATGCACAACAACATTTTCATCAGTCAACTGCCCATGGATTTCAGAAAGTGTATCTTCATCTAATCCCATATCCACTCCATTGACTTCTGAGGTTATGATAAAACATCCTCACCTCTTCCTGATGCAACTAAGGTACTAGAAATTCAAACAACTGATCCTAGTTTTTAAACTTCACCTAGTCAAGTAACTCCCTTATTCATGGCATGTCATCCACAACGGGATAAAAAAATGTCCCTCTTAAGACCTCCTGAGTCTTATGGATCTCCTATCTTACTTCTCTAGACAAACCCTTCTCCTTGGATGTAGTAGCCTTCTTTGATGAAACAGTTTCCTTCCCAGAATTCCTAAGAGTTCTTGAGGATATGGATGATTTAAAATGGGGACTTGGTCCCTTATCATCAACCTTTTTTGATTTCCTTCACTTACCAGTGACATTGGACACTAGTTTTCTTACTAACAATCCATTTCATTTCTTTATTAAGGAAACTTTTTTTTCTCTCACTTTTTTCGTTGCATCAACACCATATTTCTTAATATCAGAGTCAAGTGAATAATCCTCATATTCACTTAGGCTTTCAAATATGCAATCAATCTCACTGTCCTTACTATCATGGAAAAAAACATCAGTATCTTTATATGATTTTGCAATATCCACCACTTTTTCAGCAGCCGGTTCAACTATTTATATTTTACTTTTATTTGGCATTCTTCTTCTTTTAGTTCTTTCCTTGATTATTTCCAAGTTTTTGCTCATCATGTTCTTAGAACTCAACATGGTCTCAGTAGTTTTGGCAGTACTAGAGGAATACTTGGTTGAGGAAGAGGACCCTTTCTTGGATAATTTCCATGACAAGGGCTTGTCATCATCACTATCTCAGTCATTATTATTGCCCTTATTTCCATATTATTGATCAAGAATAGGTGGAAGTACCACATCTTAATATCAATATTTTTAGGAGGGTTATTTTTCCTCCTGGTAAACAGTGTTGGTGAGGGTGGTTCCCACCTGGAGGGTTCATCACTTAAGGCAATCAGACCTTGAAATCCTACTTCTTCACTCATGGCTAAGATATTAGATGAGTTTGCTTGGAAGTAGGTTAATACTCAAACAAATTTTCATCTAAAAAGACACTCCCTATTTTGCTTGGAGATTCAGATTTGTCAGATGAAGGGGTCTTGGAGAAAGAGTCCAAGCCCTGATGTGAAGAAGACATTTGCTGTGGATTTGGTCCTTGAATAGGTTTTTTTAGGAGACAGGTTTTCAGAATGGTAGTCGCATTATTTTTCTTAGTGAGTTATTCATTTTCAGTTTACATCTTTTCCTTAGACTGGAAACTCCTAGAAATTTTGTGTAGGGAGAATGGGTTGAACTTTATGATAGCAAATGAGTCTTTTAAGCCTAATGGAATGGAAGGAGTATCTATTACCTTTCATGGAGTAGGCTCATCATTTTGTGAAGATGAAAAAGAGTAAGACACTTTTTTGGAGTTGAAAGGACCGTGAATGATGAAAAGATCACATTCTTTCTGAATGATTAGAGCCTTTCTAGTGGCTTGATACTCAACCACTTACACACTCAGTTTCACCATTTCTTCCTCATATTTTGCCAAGTCTTCCTTCAACTTTGCCTTTTCATTTGTGAGTTTAGCCACCTAGACACTTATTTCAATTACTTCTTCCTCATACTTTTCCAAAGCTTCTTTCAGATTTTCTTTGTCTTTAGCAAGGTCATTAAGGGAATAAATCAACACAAAGGCATGAGAACTCTGCTTACTTAGGGAGTAGTCCTTCAGATTTTCCTTGATGTCAAAGAGAGTCGCTAGTTTATATTCATCATTATTAGTATATTCTATTAGAGCAAAGAATAAATTAAAACTGATACTTCATCTTCCATTACCATCATGGAAATATCTTCTCCTTGTTCTGATTCGTCTGAATCACTTGAAGAGTCACCCCAATAAGCTGCCAAAACTTGATTGAAATCTTTGTCAGCTTTAATCTTCTTACTAAATTTCACATAGACCTGGTCCTTGCCCTTTTCTTTACAAACAACTTTCTTAGCATATTCCTCATACTGTACTTTATGCATTGGTCAATCCTTGATGTAGTGGCCAAGCTTGACACATTAATGACATGTGCCACTTGCCTTTCTTTCCTTAAAGAGCTTGATAAACTTTCATCTTTTAGGTAGAGCCCCTGATTTTTACAAGGCTTTAATAACCCTTTTGATACGATTCTTGCCATGAAGACTCGAATCTAAATGCGGATAGGTAAAGTTAAAGGGATAGGATATCAAAGATAGACACAAAAAGATAACAAAAAGGCAATGAAAGAGTGTATCAAACCCAACGACCTTCCTTATTGATTACCTATAAGCACCTAGCTCGTATGTTGACCCAAAGGGGGATCCTATCTCCCTTACAACCACTGTTTCTAAGCAAATGTCAACAAATGCTTTTCCAAGCACTCAACACTCCCAATGGAGTTTGTATGAATTCATCATCGTCATTAAACAAAACAAACGAAATTAAGTCTAGCTACAATGTATTTATAGTTTTGCTAAATATTACATAACTAGGGCCCAAAAAGTGAAGCAAATGTAAGAAAAGGACCACTAGGGGCTGTTTTGACTAACTCTTGAAATGCTAGAATGGATCCACAGTGGATCCAAAGTGCCTTGGATGCATGATCCTTCCAAGGGGCTATCGAGTTCTGTTTTTCACTCCTTCTACCTCGTTAAAGTCCTTTGACCCTCCTTAATGGTAATCTTCATCCATGTGACATCTTATAATAGCACTAAGGAGTCATTAAGCACCTTGAGCATCATATGTATCTTATCCAAATATTCAGAGATAATTTGGCTTGTATCATTATCCCTTTCTTGAAAAGGATTCGACCTCGAATCCAAAGATTCCAAACCAAAGAGACGACAAACAAATACAATATCCTTATGAAATGGGGGTTAGGGTTATCAAAATAATCAGAGGACCGTGCAAAGATTGAACTTAATTAAGATATAACCAAGGATCCTTTGTGTAAACATTAGAAATTTATTGAAAAATGCACAAAGGAGTTGGATATGAGAATCGTCAATAGGTAAGGAAATCACAAAGGTCATAATGGCATCACTAAATCCAAAAGGTAAGGATATCTTCACCTTAGGAGCCATAAGACACAATTGCTTCATCACATCATTATGAGACCACATCAGGAGTGATGCCTCAATTAGTTTTAAAGTACACAAGATCCATATTGCATTGTCATTGAAACAATTGGAAAAAACAACAAGTTTCCTAACTTTACATAGAGCAAATCCAAGACTAGCATGGATATCATTGTAAGAAAAGAGGTAGTATAGAAAGGAATCAAGTGTAAAAGCATCATCCAAGGTGCTATTATCTATAAGAAGGCCATTTGGATCAAAATATATAGTACATAATGTACACAAGGATGGAATCAAAACATTTAAGCATATATGACCTTTTTCTTTCAAACTACTTCCCATAAGAAAAGGGCCACCAATTGTAAACAATTCACAAAGAAGGGGATCATTACCATGGAATCCATCCAAAGTGTTTTCAAGAGGAGACTCCCTCCTTGACCTACATGTTGTGAAACCTCGGTCAAGATTGGAAGCACATAATGTTGAATTCTCTTGTATCTTTTCTTTATACCCTTTCTTTAAAGAATGCTTATCTTTGTTGGAAATTCTTCCCATGCACAAATTGAGTCTACCACGTGGGTTGTAAATCCACAACAAAAAGTTTCTATCATAGGGAAGGATTACAACATCCTCATCTAAACTTTACCTGTCAACTAGACCAAGTCTCAAGTTGGGTGTGTGAAAATCACCATATTCAAATTTGTCACCAAGGTCAAATAGATAGAGTGACCATAGACATGGGTCTAAATAATACTTCTTTTCCCCAAACATGTCAACCAAATCAAAAGATATACTCTCCACACTAGCATAAGAATCAATAAAAGAAAATGGACAGTAGAGAAAGGTATCACTGAAGTTAACTTTAACTAATGTGAGCTAATGTATATACTCGCTGTTAGATTCAAGATCATTACCATAAGTATTATCAATAGTAGGAGCATACAAAGTAGAAGAAGAATCAGTTTCCATACAATTGATACTTTCTCTTTCAAGGGAAGAATCCTTAAGTAGACACATACCACTACTAACTTCAAAGGAATCATTACTCAAGTCATCAAAAGAATCAAGAAATTCATCCTTATAATTATCAAACAAGGGTGGGTTATTGTACAAAGGATCAAAACCACAAGCATTTTCATAGGAACAATCACTAATTGGGCCTCTTAAATATTCAAGCAAATCAAAGTTATCATCACCCAATTGATCGTTCCTTTTAAAAACTTCATATTCCTTTCCCTTAAGAGTACTCTCTTCTTTAAGGAAGAGATTTTCATCTTCAGGAGGAATGAAGTCACACCATAGTAGGCTGTCATATAGGCTATATCCCTCAAGATGAGCTACACCATCAATATTATTCACACCACTATGTTTACTAAGAGTGCTTGTAACATCTTCGAACACGATACCATACTTAAATAAAGATGGATCAATCCATGAAGAAGGATTGGAACTTGTAAGTTCACTTTCAATAAAAAAACTATCAAGTTTAGAAGATGTTTTAAACACATAATCACTCCTATGAGCAAGACAAACCATAGGATATTCACTAGAGGACATGATCAAAGGGTCAATCCTATTTACTTGACCAATATTTTCAATATCATCACTCACTTGAGGTTCATTAATCACATCACAATCGTCCTTAAGTGGTGTACCAATTTTGCACACAAGTTGATCAATACAAAATTCTCAAGACAATCTGCCATCATATATCACATTGGCTTTATCACTAGGTGGACTCAAATTGATCTTACCAGAAGAGTCAATGAGGTTATCAATACGATCAAATAGTGTTTCCACACTCTCAATGGGTACATCATAAACAAGAGGAAAAGAATCATGAGAGTCAAATATAGATAAGCTACTATATACACTTAATGTGCTACTAGCCACACAATCATCATTCACAATGTACAAAAGTGTAAGAGTTAGCTATTTTGCCATGTATTTCTTGAGAATATTATTATTTCCCATAGTCTGAAGGTCCTTCACAAGCCTTTAAAACATCTAAGATTTTCCTCATCAAATCTTTAAAGAAAATCTTCTCTGTTGGTTCTTGTTCTCCTTTGCTTCCCATATCATAATCCATAAAGATCCTTTCACATTGCCATTTCAAATTAATATATTTTTTGGGACACGACTCTCTTATAAGGATGGGGAGAGTAGGAAGATCTTGACTCCAACTATACCATCTATGTCAACCTTGGGTCCCATTTCTACATGTTTGGGCACTAGAACAAGAAGCTTGAGATGTAATATCCCTCGACTTTTGAGATGTACATTTTTTGGGTCCTATGGAGCAACCTCTACTATAGTTATTATAACCATTCACACCACTTTGACTTTGATAAATGGTACTACAAGGCGAGGAATATGAATCATCATACTCCACATGCACTCTCACCATGACTCTCATAAGATTTGTGGATGAATGGGTTATACCTTACATTACCTCTAGGCTCGGACTGGGAAGTATAATACCCCTCACATGCTCCATTTCCCTCACAACAACCATCACAAGGCTCTTCATCATCTCCATGATTAGTATAAGAACTAGGGTCATCATTCATCTCATATTCTACTTTGGAGTTGTAGCTCTCATTTTCATCCGTGGCTATATTCATAGCCCCCATAATTTCCATCTTCTTCATAGCCATAACTATCTTCACCACAATTATAGTCTCCTATGTTGTAGTCCTAATTTTTTGAGGTTATAGAAGACATGCTTCCTTACATCACCTTGTACCTACAAAATGATAAAACAAGATTAGTACTAAAGCTCCTCACCAACATTTGTAATAATCTCATCTTTATGATCCTCACAATTGTAGCGACGAATGTTGAAAGTGTTTTATACTATGATGGTCAATAAGGTGTCAATATCTACTTGCTTCTGAAGTGGATTCTTGTTTGAGATTGAAAATAACACTCAATAACAAACTATCGTACTTGAATCAAGAAGGTTCAAGAAAAATAAAAGAGAAAAGTACATAAGAATGGACAAGAAAGGAATCAGACTCAAGAACTAATTAATCAACTAATAGATTAATTATTAGCATTAATTAGTGTTCAAGAATAAAAAATAAAGTTAAGAATCAATAAATGAAGTTAGATTGATGGAACCTTGAGTTGGAAGGTCTCATATACGCTTGGAACAAGCTGTAGTAGATCGGGAGTAGACCCAATGCACTTCTAGAGAAGGTGGGGCATAGGAGCCACTATTTTGGGCTTTCTTTGAAGCAGGTCAGGTGCAGTTCCAAGGAACCTCAGGAGCAGGTCAGCCAAACTAGCCTCTCGGATGGGCGAAAATGCCCCTTTGTGGTCCCTCTTTTGTCCTCTTATCTTGGAATATTCCTTGGTACTTTGGATAGGCTTTGTACCAACACTTCTGTACACCTTTTACTTCTATTTTTATTGGATTAAACAACAACATTTTGATGAAGATTATACATGAAGATATGAATCTTCTCAAGAACAATTTTAAAAATCGAAAATGCACAACTTCTTCATTTTGGTTTGGAATTCCACAAAATTTTAACCGTAGGCTCCCTTCGATATAAGGAACACATTGCAACAACCTTTAGACCTCAAAACATCATGAAAATTTCCAGATTTTCGAACTCACTTGTATTTTCTTCAACCTTCAAAACCATAAAAATGGTGAATAAATCAAAACTCTCCAAATGGCACCATTTTTTAACCCTAATTTTCTATCAATGTTGGGAACACTTTTTCAGCTTCTTCAACCTATAATTTCAAGACAACAAGGGTGGTATCTTCTCAATTACACACAATCAAGCCCATATCTCAAGGTTCCGGCCCTAATAACACTAGAGGGAATAAATCTAGTGTAGAAAAAACAAAAAGGACTCAAACACACACAATTTTTTAGGTTTTTTCTTAAAAACGTATTGTTTACACTTTTTTTTTTGATTTTTGACATAACAAACCCAAGATTGAATTTGTGGGAACAAAATCAAGCTCGGCTCTGATACCAAATGATACGATTCTCACCACAAAGAAGACTTGAATCTAAATACGGAAAACTAAAGTTAAAGGGATAGGATATCAAAGATAGACACAAGAAGATAACAAAAGGGCAAATAATCGTTTCTAAGCAAATGTCAACAAACAGTTTTCCAAGAACACAACACTCCCAATTGAGTTTTCATGAATTCATCATCATCATTGAACAAAACTAAATAAAATAAGTGTAACTACCATTTATTTATAGTTTGTCCAAATATTACATAATTAGGGCCCAAAAAGTTACCCAAATGTAAGAAAAGGACCACTAGAGGCTGTTTTGACCCACTCTTGAAATGCTTGAGTGGATCAAAAGTGGATCCAAAGCGCCTTTGGTGCATGATCCTTCTAAGGGGATATCGAGCTCTGTTTTACACTCCTTCGACCTTGTCAAAGTCCTTTGACCCTCCTTAATGGTAATCTCCATCCACTTGGCATCTTTTAATAGCACTAAATAGTCAGCAAGAACCTCGAGCATTATATGTATCTCACCAAAGGTTCGGAGGCAATTTGGCTTTTATCACCTTTTTGGAATATAAGCTGTCTGCTAGTCTTTGGCATAAGTAGTTTCTTTTATAGCTTTAAGGACCATATTCTTTTCAATCTTAGGCTCACCCTTTAACTTCCCAAGTTTTTTTAATATCTCATATGTTTTCAAATTACCAATGAGCTCATCCATAGCTATTTTATTTAGATCCCTTGCTTATGTGATTGCATCAACTTTACTTTCCCACCCATTAGAAAGAATGATTAAAACTTTCCTAACCTGCTTTTGGGTTGGAATGTCTTCACCAAGGAAATATAGCTTATTAGTTACTGCAGTGAAGCTTATGTGCATCTCTTGAATGGACTCTCCCTCTTTAATAGTGAAAGTATCATACTTCTTTATCAGTATATCCACTTTAGACTGCTTCACCTGAGTGGTTCATTCATGGGCTATCTGTAGACAATCCCATATCTCCTAACTAATTTAAGAGGCAGAGATCCTATTGTACTCATCAAGATCAATAGAGCACATAAGTACCTTCTTGTCTTTGTAGTTCTTTTCTATATGTATCATCGTATTCCTTCTTGATCTTGGGAACCTGTGAGGTCATATCACCAACTTTTACAATCACCAACTTTTACAACCCTTGTAGGAACAAAAAGGCCATCCTCTATGACATCCCTTAGCTCTAAATCCTCAGCCATAATGAAGTCATGCATTCTTCTCTTCCACTACCCATAATATTCACCATTGAACTTTGGTGGTTTAGTAGTTGACTGGACTTCTTCTAGATTTGGAGGAGCAACTATTTTTAGGATCATTCCAAGGTATTATCTTGTTTAAAAGAGACCTTCTCTAGTACCAAATGAAGAGTTGCGGTGGGTTGATTCTCAACTCTGGGACCAGTTCCCAGATGAACTCAAACAATAAGAACTAGAAGGATAAATAGTAAAAAGCATGAAAAGATAAATCGCAGACACAAGAGTTTTATGTTGAAACTCCTTGCTCAAAAGAGAGAAAAATCACGACATGCCTCCAGGATTTCTAAGCTCCACTATATCCAAGCAACTTCTTGAATCTAGACTCCATACCTTAGAATTCAAATCCTAATCTTTAATCTCCTAATCTCCTATCAATAACTCTATTACAAGAAGATACACAAAGTAACTACCTCAACATCCTGCTAACTCAAGCTAGACACAATAAGCTAACTGTAGATTAGAATCACCTAACTCTAGATAATTACAAAGGAAAGAGGGTTACACCACAAAACCTACAAATAATCATAAGCAATAGAAGGCAAACATTTAAGAACACCTTACAAAGATTCAACTATATAAAGGAAATAAAATATAACTTAATGAACTATCAATTTTCTGGAGAAAAGTGGAGACTTTGATTTCAGCTTCAGAGAAATATTTAGTTGTAAGAATATAGAAGCATTGGTTTTATTGTTGAATAAGATGAGAAATATATAGTATGACACAAGAAAACCTCAGAGAGATCCCATTGGCTTAGACAAAAGGGTGGCAACAACTTTTCTACCAACTTTTGTAGTTTGCATTAGCTATGACAGTGACTGTGGTAGCGATAGCTGAGCCCAACCTATTTCCAAAGTTGTACCAGCTTTTTCATTACTGTAACACCCTGCATCATCAATGCATTAGCTCATGGTAATATGCTCTTAGAGTTAAATGACTAGAATGCGGTCAAAGGGACTTAGTCTCATTTTTGACTTCAAAAGTAAGTAAAGTTTAAACCTTTCCGTTGATATAAGATTTGACCAAATCCGATACTTGGTCAAGAAGTTATGGCTAATTTAAGTCCTAGTTGTAAAACATCATCATTTTGGTAATTGGCGCATTGCGGATGGGGTCTATTTAACAATTATCAAATTTAGTAGGCTAGCACAATTATGGCACGTCGCGTTGAAGCTCTAGGTCCCAACCAGTGGGACAAAGTAATGGCTCCACATCGCGGTAACCCTAAGAGTCCCATTCATTAATTTCCAGTGAGCCACTATGATTGTGGTACATTGTGGTGGCCCACAAAATCGGACTCCAAGTTATATTTTTATTCCATCTCATTAAGGGCACATTAGGTATTTTTTACCCCCTTATCAGCTTAAACACGGGATTTAATCCCAAAGATACCAAAATACATTCACAATTATCCAAACTACTCAAGAACACTCTCTAGGATTTCAAACTAAAAACCAAATAATTCAAGATTCAACCGTGAGTTTTGGAAATAAATTGAAGATTTGGAATCCCCAAACCATAGGTGTCAAGAATCATTTATCAAACTCCTAAATTGAGGTACATGGGGTTTTTCTAAAAATCTCATGGGCTTAGAAATCGTGATTTTAAGAAAAAGGATTTTAGCTTTATGATTTATAATCATGTTTTACAAGTCTCAATGACATTATTTTGGTCTTTAGGCCTTTCCCCAAATTTGATTTGAAATTCTATATATATGTATGTATGTGTTTAAGGACAAATATTCAATTAAGAGCATGAATTATAATGAATCCCTCTCTTGTTAAGATTTTCCCATCTTTCATGTGATATGAATTGTTTTGAAATGCATCTTGAAAATCATGGTATGAAATGTCTTGATTATTGCTATGACTTGAATATGATTTTTGAATTCAAAAGTGAGGGTTATTTGTATTGATAAATATTGAATATGAATATCTAAGGGATAGAGTTGCATGGTTTGACAAAGATTTCAGAACCTCCACATTGTAATTGAAAGCATGATAATCTTTGTATAGTTTTAACTTGTACTTTTAGAACATAAAATCTCTTACACTATTTGCATATTTGGGTGGTCTGAATTGAGTTTTGATGAAAGAATTTGCAAGTCTTAGTGTGACGACATCAACTCAGATAATGCATGTTAATTCAGAACAGAATAGAATGCATATTTGGAATAAGATTTCTTAGATTTTGAAACTAGAATGGTGCATGTTTCAAAACAGACTAAAATTGGGCATAAAGAGAGCTAAGGTGGTTTCCGTGAAGAAGTCACGAGTTCAGACAACTCATTGCCCAAAAGCATGATTTTCTAATACTGATATATTATATACGCTGGCCTAGTGCCCTTTGGCGTATCAAACTCAAACACTCCAACCCTTGCGACACACTTGGGTTGGGGGCTTCCCCACTAAGTTAATGGAGGTTTCCATATAGTTTGTGGAATATCAGCCTGGTAGGGGAGTGCCACCTAACTCAGAAGTAATACAAAGATCACAGGCTGAATTGGCAGAAAAGTTTTATGATTATCAAAGATGTCTATGTGTTTTGGAATTTATATCATATGTGATGTTTTATGACTAGCTCTCAACTATTTTATTTATATAAAAAGTTTTATTTTGGATTTCTCTGTATACCAGTACATCTGTATTGATTCCCCTACCTTTCTGGTTTTGAGGCACAGTTTAGGGGTCCTGATAAGTAGTAAATTTCTTCAAATAGAAGTGCATGGTCTAGTCGGTGAACCTTCAATGTTTCATAAGGCCTAGTTATTTTCAAACATTTATTATCAGTTATGGTTTTGGTCTATTGGGGGCCTTGTCCCAGTTTTCAGAATAGTTTTAAGATTTAGTAGAGATTTCGCAGACTGAGTCAGATCTTATTCAAATTTTTTAAATTGTAACTTTCATTCTTATGTCATGAAACTCAAAGTTAATGAAGATGTTTCCATATCAGATTGTATTTACACATATTCTATTAGTATATAAATGTTGTGCATAACTACCAAATATAGTAGGACATTTGGGCCTTCATGGTTCAGGATGTATGTCCCAACCAGGCCCTAGTTCGGGTTGTGACAAACTTGGTATCAGATCATGGTTCATGGTCCCAGAGTGTCTGAGAAATTGTGTCGGGTAGAATCTTGTTTATGGGTATGTAGCACTCCACACTTATGAGCAGAAGGGTACTAGACATTTAGAAATGTTTCTTTTATTTGTGGTTTAGTTCGTGCTTCAGAGTCTAAATTTTCCCCTAATCAATAATCTCTTTCATTTTAGAAAAACAATCATGACTCCCCGTCATACTATCAAACTGAATGCACAAACAAATAAGGTTTGTCCCACACATGGGATGAGGACCCAAAATAGAGCCCTGACTCTGGAGATTGATGATACTCTGGGAGTTTGACTTAATTAGACCAGCCTACCTAGGGCACCCAGAGCTCCCCAGATGGGGACTAACCGCGCTCAGCCTTGCGCGAGAGAGGTATCTAATACAGAATTCAGACAGTCTATTCACATGCTTGCATAGTTGGTAGCCACACAAACTCAATGGTCAGAAGATGTTTGGTCTACATCAGTCACATCTGAGGATACTAGGGTGGATCAGTTCATGAGAATAAACCCGCCCAAGTTTTTGGGCACCAAGGTAAAAAAGGATCAACAGGAGCTTATAGATGAGATAGAGAAGATCTTCAAGGTGATGCATATATACAAGGTAGAAGGGGTGGAATTGGCAGCTTACCAGCTTAAAGAGGTTGCAAACCAGTGGTATATTGAGTGGGAGGGTTCTAAGAGTGGGAGTGCTGAGCCCTCAGTGTGGGGCAAGTTTGTGGAAGCCTTCCTTGATTGATTCTTTCCCCTTGATTTGAGAGAGGCCAAAGATAAGGAGTTTATGCACCTTAAGCAAGGAAGATAAGTGTCAAGAAGTATACTCTAAATTTCAACTAACTAGATCGTTATGCTCCAGAGATGGTTGGTAATATGAGAGACCAAATAAGAAAATTTGTATCTGGACTTTCGGATGACTTAGTGCTTAAATGTATAAGGATATGCTGAACAAGGACATGGACTTCTCTAGGATGTTAGTGCATATACATCAGGTAGATGAGCAAAAGAAGAGAATCACTAAATCTAGGGAGAATGACAGACAGGTAAAGAGAGCCAGAACAACGGATCAGAACCACAGTCAGCCGCAGAGTGGTAATTGGGGAAATAAATGGTAGAAGAAGAAGAATTGGTGTAATGCTCAGTCCACAGCCAGCGCCCCAGCGCCTAAAACTCTGGTAGATCGATGAGCTCAGACTTTCTAAACTAATCATAGATCCAGAGCTCAGGATACCTAGTCACAGAGTAGCATAGCTCAATAACATCATACATTTTCATGGTGTAAGACCTGTGGTAGACATCATCTAGAGAGGTGTCAACTGGGTTTGCTGCTATGCTATTCAAGTGGGCAGTCGGGTCTTTTTTAGAGAGATTGTCATTTAGTTAGAAGGAGTATTGGTGGTGCTAAATCTCAGCCAAATTCTTCCGCACCACCACCGCCCCAAAGGGGTGCCACCTCAGTTGCTGCGAGTGGTCGCAACTAGCTGTATGCATTGTCCAACTACCAGGAGGCGAAAGCCATGCCAAACGTAGTCATCGGTATGATATATATTTTTTCCCATGATGCTTATGTATTACTTAATCCCGGGTCTACCTTATCCTATGTGACCCCTTAGGTGGCTGTCAGTTTTGGGTTTGAGCCCGATGAAATTTTAGAACCTTTCTCTATTTCCACTCTAGAGGGTGATTCTGTTATGGCTAGAAGAGTGTATAGAAATTGTGTAGTGACTTTTTGTGGCCGGGATACCATAGAAGACCTCATAGACCTAGATATAATTGATTTTGATGCTATCCTAGGTATGGACTGGCTTCATTCATGCTATGCCATATTAAATTATAGAACCCGAAGAGTCACTTTTTCTTTTCTGAATGAACCAATGATAGAATAGGAGAGACATTCTTTTGCACCTAGAGAGAACTTTATATCTTATCTCAAAGCCCATAAACTTATCTCCAAAGGTTGTTTATATCATCTTATTCAGGTTAAAGATTCTAATATCGAAATCCTTTCTCTTTAGTCTGTCCCTGTGGTGAATGAGTTTCTAAAAGTTTTTTTTGATGATCTCCCAGGAATACCACCTGATAGAGAGATAGATTTTGGTATTGATTTGTTGTCCGATACCTACCCTATCTCTATTCTGCCAAATAGAATGGCTCTTGTAGAACTAAAAGAGTTGAAAGATCAGCTACTAGATCTTCTAGACAAAGGTTTTATCCATCCTAGTGTTTCTCCCTGGGGTGCACCTGTACTTTTCGTGCGAAAGAAAGATGGTTCCCTCCGTATGTGTATAGATTATTGCCAGTTGAACAAAGTCACTGTTAAAAATAAATATCCTCTTCCTAGAATTAATGATCTTCTTGATCAACTTCAATGTGCTAGATGTTTTTCAAAGATAGACCTTCATTTGGGATACCATAAGTTGAAAGCTAGAGAGTTAGACATTCCTAAAATAGTCTTCTGAACCAGATACAGTCATTATGAATTCTTAGTCATGTCCTTCAGGTTGACTAATGCCCCTGCAGCCTTCTTGGACCTTATAAACAGAGTGTTCCACCAGTTTTTAGATTTGTTTGTCATATTTTTATTGATGATATCTTGATTTATTCCAAGAGTGAGATGGACCATGCCAATCACATCTAAATCATCCTTCAGACTCTCAAAGATCATAAGTTGTATGCGAAATTTTCCAAGTGAGAATTTTGGTTTAATGCTATGGCTTTCTTGGGGCATATCGTATCTAGTAAAAGGATTAAGGTTGATCCCTAAAAGATTGAGGCAGTGAGAAAATGGACTAGACCCATGGCTCCAACCGATATTTTAAGGTTCTTACATTCAACAAGGTATTATAGAAGATTTGTAAGAATTTTTCTTCCATAGCTTTACCACTTACTGAGTTGACTCAGAAAAAGGTGAAGTTCATGTTGTCTTACTCCTGTGAGAAGTTAAAAGATAAGTTGACAACTGCTCTTGTTTTGACTCTTTTGTAAGGTAAGGAGGGGTTTGTTGTATACTGTGATGTATCTCGTATGGGATTCAGGTGTGTACTTATGTAGCATGGTAAGGTGGTGGCCTATTCATCTAGGACCCATGACTTGGAGTTAGCGGCTGTGGTGTTTGCACTTAAAATCTGGTGGAATTATCTCTATGGGGTACATATTGATATATTTATTGACCACAAGAGTCTACTGTATGTTTTCTCGCAGAAAGAATCAAACCTTAGGAAAAGGCATTGGTTGGAGCTTTTAAAAGATTATGACATGATCCTGCACTACCATCCGGGCAAGGCAAATATGGTAGCCATCGACCTCAGTAGGTTGGCTATGGGTAGTCTTTCTCATGTTGAAAGAAGAAAGAGGGAGTTAGTGAAGGATATTTACTGACTTTCAAATCTAGGAGTAAAACTCTTGGATTTCGAAGATGGGGGAGTGGTTGTTCATGAGGTAACTAAATCTTCCCATTGTGTAGAAGTTAAAGAGAAGCAGGTTGAAGATCCCATCTTTAAGTAGATTAAGAAAAATGTGGGTCAGCAGAAGATGATGTATTTTGAAATAGATAGTGATGGTAATTTGAGATATCAGGGTCGACTATGTGTACCAGATGTAGATGGGTTATGAAAGAGAATCCTTGATGAATATCATACATCAAGGTATGTTGTTCACCCGGGCTCTACCAAGATATACTGGGCTCTACTAAGATGAACCATGATCTAAGACCTTATATTGGTGGAATAATATGAAGCGTGATTTGGCTAATTATGTTTCCAAGTGTTTGAACTATCAACAAGTTAAAGTAAAACATATGAGGCTAGGTGGTACATTCCAAGAGATAGCTTTGCCTTTATGGAAGTGGGAGATGATCAATATAGACTTTATTACAGGACTTCCGAGGTCCCAAAACTAGTATGATTCTATTTGGGTGATTGTTGACAGGATGATCAAGTCAGCATATTTTCTACCTTTGAGGACCAACTATTTGGGAGATGATTATGCCAAGCTTTACATTGAAGAAATAGTTTGCTTGCATGGAGCACCTGTATCCATCATATCTGACTGAGGTAAGCAATTCTCTTCTCAGTTTTGGAGATCTTTTCATAGGGGTTTAGGTACTCAAGTGAACCTAAGTACTGCATTCCACCCTCAGACTGATGGGTAAGTTGAGCACAATATTCAGACCCTTGAGGATATGTTGAGGGCCTGTGTGATTGACTTCAAAGGTACTTGGGTAGATCACTTGCCATTGATAGAGTTCACATATAATAACAGTTATCATACTAGTATTAAGATGGCTCCTTTTGAGGCACTGTATGGGAGAAGATATAGGTCGCCAATAGGGTAGTATGAAGTAGGCGAGGCACAATTGTTTAGGCCTGATCTTTTTTATCAGGCAATGAAGGACGTGAAGATTATTAGAGAACGACTTAAGGCAGCCCATAGTAGACAGAAATCCTATGCCGATGTCAGAAGAAGGGAGCTATAATTTGAAGTTGGTGATTGGGTATTTCTAAAAGTCTTCCCTATGAAGGGAGTTATGCTATGTCCTCGCTATATAGGACCATACCAGATTTTGAGAAGGATAGGTGCAATTGCATATGAGTTAGAGTTGCCTGCTGATCTGGGTTCTATTCATCTGGTATTTCACATATCCATGCTGAAGAAATGTATTGGAGACCATTCCCTAGTGTTGCCTGTAGAGGAGATCAAGGTGACAGACTCATTAGCATATGAAGAGGATCCTATTACAATCTTAGATCGCCTAGTTTGGTAGTTGAGGAGAAAAGAGATAGTGTCGGTTAAGGTGTTGTGGAGAAATCAGACAGTTGAAGAAGCAACTTGGGAATCAGAAGATGACATGAGAGCAAGATACCCAAACATGTTTGATCCGGTGAATGATGAAATATAAGATATAATCCTTGCCTTATTCTTTTACAGTCTTAGTATACCTTAAATCGTTCTTGTCTATGTTTCGTGGCATCATTCAGGGATGAATGATCCCAAGGGGGGGATAATGTAACGCCCCACATAATCAATACATAAGCTCGTGGTAATATTCTCTTAGAGTTAAATGACTAAAATGGTGTCAAAGAGATGTAGTCTCATTTTTGACTTCCAAAGTGAGTAAAGTTTAAACCATATATAATTTCCCAAATTTTGACTTTTTATCATGTGTAAAATTAAATGAGCTTTCCGTTGATATAAGATTCCCCTAAATCCGATGCCCAGGCAAAAGTTATGGCTAATTTAAGTCTTAGTCATAAAACAATGTTAGTTTGGTGCTTGGCGCATCACGGAGGGGGTCTATTTAACAATTGTCAAATTCTAGTAGCCTAGTGTAATTATAGCGCATCATACTGAAGCTCCAGGTCCCAACCAGTGGGACAATGCGATGGCTCCGAATCGCGGTGACCCTAAGAATCCCATTCGTCAATTTCCAATGAGACACCGCGATTGTGGCACATTGCGGTGGCGTAGAAAATCGGGCTCCCAGTTATATTTTTATTACATCTCATTAAGGGTACATTAGGTATTTTTTACCCCCTTATCATCTTAAACACAATATTTAATCCCAAAGACACCAGAATACATTCATAATCATCCAAATTACTCAAGAACACTCTCTAGAGTTTTAAACTAAAAACCCAAATAACTAAAGATTAAACCATGGATTTTCAAAATAAATTGAAGATTTGGAATCCCCAAACTGTAGGGTTCAAGAATCATTCATCAAACTCCTAAATTGAGGTGTGTGGGATTTTCCTAAAAATCTCATGGGCATAGAAATCATGATCTTAAGAAAAAAGGTTTTAGATTTATGATTTATAATTATGTTTTAGAATTCTTAATGACATTGTTTTGGTCTTTAGGCCTGTCCCCAAATTTTATTTGAAATTCTATATATATGTATTCATGTGTTCAAGGATGAATATTCAATTGAGGGCATGAATTATAATGAATCCCTATCTTGTTATGATTTTCCCATCTTTCATATGAAATGAATTATTTTGAAATGCATCTTGAAAATATGGTATGAAATGTCTTAATTGTTGCTATGACTTGAATATAATTTTTGAATTCAAAAAAGAGGGTTGTTTGTATTGATAACTATTGAATATGAATATCAAAGGGATAGAGTTGCATGGTTTGACAAAGATTTCAGAACCACCACATTGTTATTGAAAGAATGATAATCTTTGCATAGTTTTGACTTGTGCTTTCGAAACATAAAATCTCTTATACTATTTGGATATTTGGGTGGTCTGAATTGAGTTTTGATGAAAGAATCAAGAATGATGAATTATGGCTCAGAAATAGGACTTGAAAGTCTTGGTGTGACGACACCAACTCAGATCATGCCATGTTAATTCAGAATATAATAGAATGCACGTTTGAAATCAGATTTTTAAAATTTTGAAACTAGAATGGTACATATTTCAAAATAGACTAAAACTGGGCATAAAGAGAGCTTAGGTAGTTCCCTGAAGAAGGCACGAGTTTAGAGAACTCATTGCCCAGAATCGTGATTTGCCGATCCAAGTATATTATATACGCTGGCCTAGTGCCCTATGGTGTATCAGACTCACACACTCCAACCCTTGCAGTACACTTGGGTTGGGGGCTTCCCCACCGAGTCAATGATGGATTCCATGTAGCCCGTGGAATATCAGACTTGTAGCGGAGTGACACCTAACTCAGATGTAATATAAAGATCAGAGGTTGTATTGACAAAAAAGTTTTCTGATTATCAAAGATACCCATGTGTTTTTGAATTTATATCATATGTGATGTTTTATGACTAGCTCTCAGCTATTTTATTAATATTAAAATCTTTATTTTTGATTGCTCTGCATATCAGTACATCTGTATTGACCCCCTACCTTCCAGGTTCTGAGGCATAGTCTAGGGGTCCTGATAAGCAGTAAATTTCTTTAGACAAAAGTGCAGGGTCTATTCGGTGAGTCTTTTATATTTCAGAAGGCCAAGTTATTTTTAGACATTTATTAGCAGTTATAATTTTGGTCTATTGAGGGCCTTGTCCCAGTTTTCAGAACAGTTTTAAGATGTAGTAGAGATTTCACAGACTGAGCCAGATCTTATTTAGATTTTTTGAATTGTAACTTTCATTCTCATGTCTTGAAACTCAGAGTTAATGACCAGATTTTTGTATCAAATTGTATTTCCGCATATTCTCTTATTATATGAATGTTGTGACAATCTTATTATCTCCAGGAGAAAGATACCAGTATACAATTTGTCATTCATCAATACTAAGAACTTAACACTTATGCGCATTGTGGGAGAAATATCTTAAAGACCCTAGTTTTCATCCCATTAAAGTCCTTGTAGTTAATGGGAAACTATAACGCCCCACCTTTTTGAGATAGAAATTGAATCATTGTCCTTACGTGTGTAAGCTCTAATTCCATAGTTTATGTTTAGATTCATGTGTCATGATCTTTTACCTAGTATATGACATGATTATGAGGTGAAAAATGTTCATAGAAATAGCGTAGAGCAAAGTTAAGCGAAGAACCTTTCATTCATCCAAAATTGGGTATTCGATTCTACAAGAGTCTACTTGAATGTGTATAACTTTTGATACACAAAATTTTGCAGCTCCAGACCCATCAAATTATAGATAATTGAATAACCTTTTCAACGATACCAATTTTGTAAAAATCCGATAACCGAGCAAAAAGTTATGACATTTTCTGTGTGAGGCAGTAAGCCGGTGCGATCTTGACGCGTCGCATTGACTGCGCTTCGACACGAAACCTTATGCAAATTTAAAGCTGTTTTATGCATTATTTTAGTTACTAATGGGTCTAGGGGAATTTTGGTCACTTCCTATCACCCAAAATCCATCCATAACATATAATTCCAGCCCCAAGAAGCATCAATTGCTTTTTTTATTCAATTTTCTCTCAATAAAATACGATCAACCTAGGATTCCTCCAAGAATAAGAAAGCAAGGAGAAATCAATCATTAAGTCCAAGATTTCCAAGGAACAAATCAAGATATGAGTTATACTCTTCAAACCTTGTAATCTAAGGTATGTAGGGTTTTCCTAAAACTACATGGGTATAAGGAAATTGTTTCAATACCGTTTAAACATTGTGAGATCATGAATTTGTGAAGGGTTTTCGAATTATATATACAATCTTGCATTATGAATTCTTTAATGATATTATTTTCTTGGTCTTGAGGTCTTTCCCCCAAATTATTTGTATTCGTATATATGTATGTATGAAATTGGGTTTGAATATTTAATTAAGAGAATGAACATATGGAATCCCTCTTTTGCTATGATTTCCCAGTCTTTTCATATGATATGGATTATTTTGAATGCATCTTGAGAAGCATTATACAAAGCTCTTAATTATTGTTTATGATTTGATTATGGTTTAGAATAGAAGAGAGAGGTTTTTACATGTTGATAATTTTTGAAAATAAATAATGAAGAATTGCATGGCTTGTCAAAAATACATGACCACCAAATATTTTGTTGAAATGTTGGAAAGAGAGATTCCTTGCATAATTTGACAAATATTTTGAAGTATGATTCTTCGTGAAATATTTGAAGTATGGTGATCCAAACTTTATATTTTGAAAGAAGAGATTATATTACGATATTTTATGTATTTGAGATTCGACTTGCACGTCAATGGTATGACGATACCATATAAATGAATGCCATAACAGAGTAAGAGTTTCAGACTTGATTTTAGAGAACACATGTCTTAAAGAGGAAAAAATGGGCTTAAAGAGGGTTAGGTGGTTGCCCGAAGAAGGCTTGAGTTCAAATAAATCCTAGCCCAAAATTGTGTTTTACCGATATGGGTTTCATTACATCCCTAAGAGGGATTATAAACTGGCCTAGTGCTTTGTTGCATATCAAAGACAGAGACTCCAACTCTTCCGGCAAACTTGAGTTAGGGGCTTGGCTGCCAAGTCAAGGGCATATTCCATATAGCCCGTGGAATTTAAGAGTGGTAGGGTATACCACTTAGATCTGAAGTAATAAAAAGTATAGAGCTACAATTACAAGAATGTTTTAAGAGTATTTGAGTTGGCCCATGTATTTTAAACTATTTAATGAATAATGTTTTATGAATTTGTCTCACCTATATTAAATATGTATAAATTCATTATTTTGAATTGCCCCACGTACCTGTACATCTGTATTGACCCCCTATATTTTAAGATTTTGAGACATAGTCCTGGGGTCCCGTTAAGCAGTTGATTGACTTGTCAGAAGTTTGCAGTTGGTGAGACTCCCTTACTTCGGAAGACCTAATTATGAAACTTTTATTACTATTTTATTTTGATTCATGGTTTGGGGGGCCTTATCACAGACTATCTCAGATGTATGATGGTCAATGTAATGTTAGAGATTTCGCAGATAGTTATCACATGTTTTGATTATTTAGAATTTCCCTTTTTAAATTAATCAAGTTTATGAGTTTGACCATGGTTCCATTATATATTGTTTTTCGTGAATTTTCTTATACTATATGAATATTATTCATGATTACTAGATTTAGAAGGGCTCCAGGCCTTAATGGTTTGGGATGCTCATTATGGCTAGGCCCTCGACTCGGGTCATGACAAACTTGGTTTTAGAGTTTGGTTCATGGTCCCAGGGTTTCTGCCAAATCGTGTCTAGTAGAGTCTTTCTTATGGGCATGTTGTGCACCATACTTATAATCAGGAGGCTACCGGGCATTTAGGAGTTCTTATTATTTAATACTCTCTATCATGCTTTAGAGTTGTCCATAAGAAAGTTATCCAACATTTATTCCTTGTTCTAATTTCATGGGCCATGCCTCACTGTCATGCCGATATAAGTCTAAGAGTCTAGCTCCCCCAATGATGTGGTTCTCTCTAATTGAATTATCATAAAGTTATAAGATAGCACAAGGACTTCAGAGGAGCCTATTGGTTCTTCAAGGTGTACTGATTTGAGTGTATGTCTTTATTTTGATGAAATCGTACTTTCCAGCCAGTCCCCTTTTAAAATTCTTATTTTAGATATCTTTCGTAAGGGTAACAATGTGTAGTAGAATGTTGGAACTATATTTCTACTTGAGTAGTAGTGTATGTTAAAGTGTCATGACCTATTGTTAGTGAGATAGTATAGAAGTTGGTGACATAAAGTCACAAGGTTAGCAGTTAGAGTGAGGTTGACTTTTGCATAAATAAGTAGTTTTAGTCGCATAACCCTTTGATTATGGAGTGGTTTTAATTTTATGGTGGTTGGCTAATATTATAGGAAGATTTATGGATTGTATGATATTTTTTGAAGGAAGTGTTAGGCTATGATTATTATTTATTCAAAATAGCGAAGGATCTCAGAATGGATAGTTATGGTGGTTGTAGAAATCATTCATTGGCTATGAATGGAAAGGGGTAGATTAGTCAATAAGTTATGGGTCAAAATTTATTTTTGTATATGTAATTTTGAATGTAGTGTGACGTATGCAAGGGTAAGTAAATATGATGTGAGAAATTGGAATATGTTGATATGATTGAAATGGGTTATATTATAAGATTAGGATCAACTAATCCTATCATGTTACTTTACCCTTTTGATGGTCTTTTCTTTAGTAGTAGTAAACTAATACTTCATGTGAGAAGGTATGTAGTAGATTTAGAGATGTTGTAGTAATGTCGTGTACAGAATGAATTTATGGGCCATAGTTAAGTGAAATAAGAGACTTAGGTTGATCTTTCCATTTGATTGATTAGTATAGTATGCCCATGCTTAATATTATTGATGATAGATAACAGGCTTGAACTTTAAGTTTAGAGTTTAGGTGTGGTGTGTAGTGGTGAGAATAATAGCTTAAGATTAATGATGCATGATTTATGGAGTAATTTGCAGGCTTGATGTGATGTGCGAATGGCCTAGGTTGATGATTTATGAAAACCTTTAGAGGATAAGAAGATCAGTATATAGGAATATGTTGAACCCTTGGTAGCAGGTTTCTAAATAAAGTTTTATGAATATAAGTGTTTTGTGTACCTAGATTTAATTCTTGAATTTTGTAGTATGGAGAAGTCTGAGGAGTTACTGTATAGTGTTCATTAAAGTGTAATTCTTGAAATGTAGGTAGGTAGTATGCCCCTTTGGTATTATTTTAAAAATTTTGTTAAGTTGTAGGTTATGTGATTAGAGGTGTAATGATAGTATTCTAAGGAATTGAAGATGGAGTGTTAAGTGTTAAGAAGCGTGGGTGTCTATGCCCATGAAAATGTTATTCATAAGATTGATGACTTTAGGAGTTAGAAGATATTCCGATTAGTGTCCCTAAAGGGGAATGTCCTAGAAAGAATTTAGTGTCTTTGTATTATGAATTATTGAGGGGAGTTTGTGTTCATGTATATAATGATACCCCTTTTGTGATGAGAAGTATGGATGCGTACACTCCTGAGAGTGGAAGTTGTAGAGTGATGGCTATAGAGGCTAGCAAAAGTTAAGAGTAGCGATTTAAAAAAATGAGGCCTTCAGAGTATAGTTCTTCAAGGAGAGTTTAGAGTTCATGTATGTGGTGATATCTCTTTTATGTTGAAAGTTGTGGCTATAGACTTGATAAGGGGATATGTCCGTAAGTCTACGATTGTGACTTTGATCTAAGGGGAAGATAAGGAATTAAGTGAGTTCCCAAATGTTTTTAGTGTGGTAAGTTGCGGGGAGGAGTCATGATAAATCTATTCCTACTCGAGCATTCTCTTCCCACTTCCATTTAGGAGAGTATCCTACTAATGTCCTACATCATGTATTCAAGTCATACCTATGCCTATGGTTCGAAATCTCTATGGACTTATGTTTATGATATGACCTCCAAACTAGAAACAATTATGTCTTTCAGTAATCCAGTCTTTCATGTATTCAAGCCATATGTTATGTTGTTTCTGATCCATAAAAATCTATGTCTCTCAGCATGCTTGGTCCTAAAAAAATATGTTTCTATATGTCACCGATTCATTCTATGCTGGGTTTTGCTAAAGCGGTAGATTTTATGCAAATTCATGGAAAATCTCAGTTCTTAAATGAGGAGCAATCGCTTCAAGCAGAAATCTTTGTTTTAGTTGTAATGTAACACCCCGTAGCATTCTCGACTCAATACCACTCTTGGTTGCATGTATGGAGAGCTGACAACCTAAAAAGTTTTCTAATTGTTAAAAGACTTAGTCATATTTATGAGCTCTTAACTTCCATTATTTTCAAATTAATCCTCCCGACCCCGAGATGTACATTTTGGGTTGATTCGTGACCAGGGGTGTAAAGGGGGTCTCTTAGGAAAGTTTTGGATTTTTCAGATAATGTTTGAGGAATGTTTGGGTGATCAAACCAGTGGGCCAACGCGATGTCGATGCATCACACCAGGAATCGCGTTGGTAGGTACCGAAATGGCGCAGTGCTTAATGCATCAGGTGCTCAGTTCGTCTTACTGATTTTCGGGTCCAGGAGGGTAATTCAGTCTCTTTCCCTCATTTTACCATGATATGTGCACCAATAGTTTCCCACTGTGATCTATCCTAAGAATTCATGTTGTATTGTATTTCTTTCGAACGACTCTCTACTTATGATCCATATACTTGATATATGGAGCACTTCGTGTCTATTTTATCATATCTTCATTTTATGTCCCTCCTTGAGTTGTGCGATAAGTGTAAGTTATGGTCTAATAGTGTTACTTCCATTCATGACCTTTATGCTCGGGTCCCTTAATGACCCTCCGTATGATAGTATGATGTGGGTATAAAAGTGTGGTGATGTGTTAGGTAGGGGAGTAGATGTTCTTGAAGGTGAAATAGTTGATGTGAATTCTCGAGCTAAGGTTATAGGTGAAAAGGAAAAGAAAGATATGAACTTTTGTTGTGTGAAATAGCTAAGAAGGAGGAATGTGACGAAAATATTTGTGAAAGTGATTGAAATTGTTGGTCTTAGTGAGGAGATCCATGTAGTGGGTATAGTAAGGATTAGGCTTGAACTTTGTGGTTGCTGAAAACACAAACCTATGTGCCATGTAGTTAGTACTCTCTAAATAAAACCCCGAGGGTGTTTCATGATAGTGATAAGGTAAGGTAATATTCTTAGTGGGATGTAGAGTACAGGCACTATAGCTTAAGTTATCACCTTGTTATCCTTATTTAGGCTTCAACATAAAAGCAATTTGCATTGGGACTCAAACTCTTGTGGTTAGATATATGATGGAGAATTGTAAGTTGGAAAGTGTGAAGTATGCTATTTATTGTTTGGGGTGTAAACGATTAGTGCCTCCAAGTTTAAGTCTATTCGTTGTACCTTGCAATATGGAGAACTTTTATAAATCCTATGTCCCATGAAAACCTTATTTCATGATTAGTACTAATATAAATCAGATCTATGATCATCAAATAAACCTCTGCCCTATGTTTTAATGATTAGGACTCATAGAACCCATGTGAAAGGTCATCCGTATGTAAAGTCTCATTATCCCATGTTTCCTGCTTACATATTTCACTCAGGGTTATCATGAAACTCATTTGATGCCTTTGTATATTTTGTTGAGGAAAATTATTCAATGCGAGACTACGTTCTTTATTCTACACTTTTAGATCCTCAAAAGTCCCTACCTCTTATTCGAGGACGAATGATCCCAATTGGGAGATAATGTAATGCCCCACATTTTTGATCTAGAAATTGAATCGTCGTCCCTACGTGTGTAAGCTCTAATTCCATGGTTTATGTTTAGATTCATGTGTCATGATCTTTTGCCTAGTATATGACGTGATTATGAGCTGAAAAATATTTATAGAAATGGCTTAGAGCAAAGCTAAGCGAAGAACCTTTCATTCATCCAAAATTGGATGTTTGATTCTACAAAGGTGTACTTTGAACGTGTATAACTTTTGATACACATAGAATTTTACATCTCAAGACCAATCAAATTATAGATAATTTAATTAGCTTTCCAACGATATCAATTTTGCCAAACTTTGATAACCGAGTGAAAAGTTATGTCATTGTTTGTGTGAGTCAGTAAGCCAATGCGATCTTGATGCGTCGTGTCGACTGCGCCTCGACACGAAACCTGACGCAAATTTAAAGCTGTTTTACACATTATTTCAGTTTCGGATGGGTCTAAGGGAATTTTTGTCACTTCTCCTCACCCAAAATCCGTCCATAACATATAATTCCCGCCCAAGAAGTATCAATTACCTCTTCTATTCAATTTTCTCTCAAAAAACTAAGATCAACCTAGGGTTCCTCCAAGAACAAGAAAGCAAGGAGAAATGAATCCTTAAGTCAAATATTTCCAAGGAACAAATCAAGATTCAAGTTCTACTCTTCAAACCTTGTAATCTAAGGTACGTGGGGTTTTCCTAAAACTACATTGGCATAAGAAAATTATTTTAATACCATTTAAACATTGTGAGATCGTGAATTTGTGAAGAGTTTTAGAATTATACATACAATCTCGCATTATGAATTCTTTTAAATGCATTCCCAGTCTTTTCATATGATATGGATTATTTTAAATGCATCTTGAGAAGCATGATACAAAGGTCTTGATTATTATTTATGATTTGATTATGATTTTGAATGGAAGAGAGGGGATTTTACATGTTGATAAATTTTGAAAATAAATAATGAAGAATTGCATGGTTTGTCAAAAATACAAGACCACCACTTGTTTTGTGGAAATGTTGGAAAGAGAGATTCCTTGCATAATTTGACAAATGTTTTGAAGTATGAATCTTCTTGAAATATTTGAAGTATGGTGGTCCAAACTTTATGTTTTGAAAGAAGAAATTATATTATGATATTTTATAGCTTAGAGATTTGACTTGTAAGTCAATGGTATGACGATACTGTTGGGTTCAAAGTATATGAAAAAGTGTTAATGAAAAAATAGAGGAAAAATGGTGCAGAAGGCATACACCAATTTAGAAAGTGTACTCCCAAATTGGAAAGTTCACTGTTTCTCCCACATTAGTTGAAGAAGAGAACTTGTGAGTGTTTAAAATAAGGAATACTTACTTTGCATGGTAAGTGAGGCAAGAAATAAGACATACCTCGCGTCGTCGTCGTCGTCGCTCGCTCGGCTTTGGCTTTGGATTTGGAAAATGATCGATCGATGATATCTATTTTTTGGACAAATTTTATTTGACTACTCCATTTATATGCATGCATACAGATTTCGAAACAGTGTTTCGGAATAGTTCGGTGCTAAAATGAAGGGATGCAACCCTTCAATGAATGACACATTGATTCATGAAATGGTATGCCTGTTCGGAAAAGACACATTCTTTGAATGAACAGACATGGCTTTTCTAGAAAGGTCATACCTTTTAAGTGAACCATTGCCACTTTTCAGAAGAGGCACATGTTGGCTATATAAACTTGTTTTCATCCACAGGTTTAGGTATGAATTTTCTGAAATACAAACTCTCTTCTTGTCTTAAAAAATTTTCTGTGTGATCTATCAAATAGTTGAGTGAGTTCACTGAATCCAACAATTTAAGGTACCACTATTGTTCGGATCGAAGGAAATTTTATCGTGGGTGGAAGATTCCAAAACCTCGAGAATAGTGAAGGGAATTATTCCTCAAGGACACTCCATGAATTCGGAGGACTTGGTCTTAAATTCTGTTTCATCTCTTTTCTGAATCATAACAGATTTCTTAGATAGATTATTCGTAATCTAGTGTTGAAGGTGTTACTAAACTTTGTAAGTGTTCTTGTCTTGGATTTGAACTAGTGTTGAAGTTTATGTTTATTATATACAGATTCTTATACCCGAATACATAAAAGAAAACAATCATAAGGAATAATTTTTTTTGCAGAATCTATATTTCTTGTTTTTGGAGATTAAAGCTTTAAGATTTCTACTCCATTTGAATTTAACTTGTGATTTAAAGACATAAAATCTTCATCACAACTTAAAGATCATTCGGTTGATGATTGAGAGTCATAAAAACTTCATTGTTAACTAGAAATAAGAAGAAGAGTTTAAAGTTGCTTAACTTTATAATAGTATTCTAAAAAATACTAAAATTTATTGGCTTGTGGTGACAAAAAAAACGACTAACAAACTTCAAATGCAAGATGCGGCTATGACTGTGGGGGAAACTAGTATTGCTTCAACTATTCGAGCAAATGCTCCCAACCAATGGCACCTGTGGAGAAGCCTAAAAAATTTGTAGGCATTGACTTTAAGCGATGGTAGTAAAAGATGTTCTTTTACCTCACCACTCTATGCCTTTAAAGGTTCACTAGTGAGGATGCTCCTGAGGTGCCCGAGGGAACCTCGGACAAAGACCATTTTATGATTGTAGAAGCTTGGAAACACTCAGACTTTCTTTGTAGGAATTATATATTGAGTGGTATCCAAGATGACCTCTACAATATTTATAGTGGAAATAGGAAATTGAAGGAATTGTGGGGGGCACTAGAATGAAAAGACAAGACAGAGGATACGGGAATTAAGAAATTCTTTGTTGCAAGGTTCTTGGACTTTAAAATGATAGATACAAATCTATTGTCTCTCAAGTGCAGGAATTGCAAGTAATTATTCAAGATCTCCTAGCAGAAGGTATATCTTTGAAAAATACCTTAGTTGAATAAATTGAAAATGTTCTTAGTTCTGACATAAATTATTTTGTAGGTTTGATTGTGAATGATGTATTTCGAGTTGCAGCAATCATTGAGAAGATACCATCTATGTGGAAAGACTTCAAAAACTAGTTGAAACACAAACGCAAGGAGATGACTGTCTAAGATTTTATTGTCTGACTACATATTGAAGAGGATAATAAGGCTGTCGAGAGAAGGTCAAAAGGGAATTCTATAATAAATGGAGCACATATTGTAGAAGACGACCAAAACAATTCTAAGAAAAGGAAGAAAGATGAAAAAGGAAGCCATCAATCCAAGAAGAAATTTAAGGGAAAGTGCTTCAACTATGGAAAGATTGTCCATAAGTCCATGGATTATCGTTCCCCTAAGAAAGGCAAGAAAAAGGACCAAGCAAATATGATTGAGTCCAGCAAAGAATATGATGATCTGTGTGCTATGTTTTCAGAATGCAACTTGGTGGGGAATCCTCCCGAGTGGTGGATGGATTCTGGTGCTACCCGCCATTTTTGTGCCAACAAAGAGTTATTTTCATCATTCGCTCTGGCTTAAGTGGAAGAAATGATCTGCATGGCTAACTCCGCTACGGCTACAGTAGATCGAACAGGAAAAGTGGACTTGAAAATGACTTCAAGAAAGGTCTTGACACTTAACAATGTATTGTACATTCCTGAATTACGTAGGAACTTGATTTCTATTTCACTTCTATGCAAGAATAGATTCAAATTTGTAACCATTTCTGAAAAAATTATAATTAGCAAAGGAGAAGTGTATGTAGGGAAAGACTATCTCACCGAGGGCCTTTATAAAATGAATGTAATGAATGTTGAAATAAATAAAAGTTCAAATTTTTCTTACTTGCTTGAGTCTTATACTTTATGGCATGAACGTTTAGGCCATGTTAATTACAAAACGTTATGAAAATTGATTAACTTAGAAGTTTTGCCAAACTTTGAGTGTAATAACTCAAAGTGTCAAACGTGTGAGGAATCAAAGTATGCAAAACATCCTTATAAGTCCGTTGAAAAGAATTCTAATACTTTAGACTTAGTACACACTGAAATTTTTGATATGAAGTCAACACCATCAGATGGTGGAAAAAAGTATTTCATAACTTTTATTGATGATTGCACTAGATATTGTTATGTCTACTTGATAAATAGTAAGGATGAAACAATAGATGCATTTAGGCAATACAAAACTGAAGTAGAAAATCAGTTAGAGGAAAAGATAAAAATGATAAGGCCAGAGAATATGAATCTCCCTTTGCCAAAATATGTGTAGAGAATGGAATTTTCAATCAAGTTACAACCCCGTATTCACCTCAATCTAACAGAATTATAGAAAAGAAAAACCAAACTTTGAAGAAAATGATGAATGCCTTGCTTTTAAGTTCCAGTTTACCGCAAAACTTGTGGGGGGAGGCTATCCTTACAGCCAATCGTCTACTCAATAGAGTTGCCCATAGTAAGACAGAATCAATTCCTTATGAAAAATGGAAAGGAAGGAAACCCAACTTGAAATATTTCAAAGTGTGGGGGTGTCTAGCAAAGTTTAAGTTCCTATGCCTAAAAGGGTTAAGATAAGACCTAAGACTGTGGACTGCATGTTCATAAGATATGCTAAAAGTAGTAAAACATGTCCGTTTATGGTTCATAAATCCGAACATCCGGATATAAATGAAAATACGATGCTTGAATTAGATAATGCTGAATTCTTTGAAAACATTTACCTGTATAAAACTAGATATGAACAGTCTAGTGGAGGATTTAAATGACCTCAAGATGAACTAAGTGAGAATGTACATAATAAAGAGAATCCAAGACGTAGCACACTTCAAAGACCTTCTACTTAGTTTGGATCAGATTTTATAACATTTCTCTTAGAAAATAAACCTTAAACATTTAAAGAAGCGATGCCTTCTTCAGACTCATACTTTTGGAAAGAGGTAGCCAATAGTGAGATTGATTCAATCTTAATCAACCATACATGGAAATTGGTTGATCTTCCTCCAGGAAATAAACCTTTAGGTTCTAAATGGATCTTTCAAAGGAAAATTAAAGTGGATGGTACTATTGACAAATACAAGGCAAGACTTGTAGTAAAATGCTTCAAACAAAAAGAGGGTCTTGATTACTTTGATACATACTCGCCAGTAACAAGGATAACATTGATTCGACTGTTAATTGCCTTGGCGGAAGTATATGGTCTTGAAATCCATCAAACGGATGTGAAAACTGCATTCGTAAATGAAGAATTAGAGGAAGAAATTTACATGGAACAGCCTGAAGGTTTTATGGTTCCAAGAAAGAAGAATAAGGTGTGTAAATTTATTAAGTCATTGTATGGACTAAAGCAAGCACCTAAACAATGGCATGCAAAGTTTGACCAAATTATGTTGTCACACGGGTTCAAAATAAATGAATGTGATAAATGTGTTTCTATTAAAGACACTCCAAATCACCAAGTCATTGTGTGTTTATATGTAGATGATATGTTGATCATCAGTAGAGACATTTCAGACATAAATGCAATGAAACTAATGCTTGAGAGCAAGTTCAATATGAAAGACCTTGGAGTTGCGGATGTGATCTTAGGTATAAGAATCCATAGAACTCCACAAGGGTTGGCATTGTCACAGTCTCATTATATAGAAAAGGTACTTGACAAATTCAAGTATATGGAATTTGGTATTGCCAAGACTCCATTGGATGTGAGCTTTGCACTTCGAAAGAATAAAGGTGAAAGTGACTCACAATTGGAGTACACAAGAGTATTGCGATGTTTAATATATATAATGAATTGTATACGACCAGATATAGCATGCGCTATTAGTAAATTGAGTCGGTACACGAGTAATCCCAACAAAGCTCATTGGATGGCAATGAAAAGAGTTTTGGGGTATCTTAAATACACTCAAAACTATGCTTTGCAATATAATAAATATCCCGCGGTACTTGAAGGATATAGTTATGGAAATTGGATCTCCACATCGAAAGAAGTAAAATCCATGAGTGGACTTGTATTTACTATCAGTGGAGGTGTAGCCTCTTGGAAATCATCCAAACAGACATGTATTGCTCGCTCTACAATGAAATCTGAATTAATCACATTGGATAAAGCCAGTGAAGAAGCAGAATGGCTCCAGAATTTCTTGGAAGATATTACTTATTGGACCAAACCGGTGGCACTAGTATGTATACACTGTGATAGCCAACTATGAAGAAGTAGCACATTGAGCGTGATGTAAAATGGTAAATCTCATCATATACGACAAAGATATAATACCATTAGGAACTTCTCTCTAGTGGAATTATCACTGTTGACTATGTTAAGTCAAAAGATAATATTTCGAATCCACTTACAAAAGGCCTATCTAGAGAAGGAGTGGAAAGGACATCCAAGGGAATGTGTTTAAGGCCTAGGACAAGTCAGCATGGCGGTAACTCTACCTAGAAGACTGGAGATCCCAAGAGCTAGGTTCAAGGAGATCAAACAAAGTTGTATCTGATAGGTTCAACATTGTCAATTACCCAACTCAGTCTCATGATGTAGACAATGTTTAATAAACAAGAATAAGACTTAAGGTGAAAAGTTTTTTAATGATTATCTAAATTTTGCAGATTTGGCCAAATAGTTAAATCTATAGGATTGAACGTATAGAAATCACCTATATGAGGACGAAGTGGAAGTAGCTTCAAGGATAATATTAGTAAAGGCCTATTCTCTAAGTTCTCATTAAATCAGGACGAGTTCATGGCTGAAAGAACAAAACCGTGAGAACTATAAATGGTAAAAGGTTGGTTGTGTGATATGTGTTGTCTAGGTATACACTAAAGCTCAACGATTCAAAGATATCAAATCTACTGATTGACCGAGTGCATCCGATGCATGTTCACTATGAAAAGCTCAAAGGGAAACCCACTTATCCTGATGTAATTAGTCTTTGCTTGATGATCACATACTTGTCCATAAATTTTTTATGAAAAATAGCCATTTCCAATTCATGTGGGGGATTGTTGGGTTCAAAGTATATGAAAAAGTGTGAATGAAAAATAGAGGAAAAATGATAGAGAAGGGACACATCAATTTAGAAAGTGTACTCCTAAATTGGAAAGTTCACTCTTTCTCCCACATTAGTGGAAGACGAGAACTTGTGAGTCTTTAAATAAGAAACACTTACTCCACATGTTAAGTGAGGCAAGAAATAAGAGATGTCTTGTACCATCGTCGTCATCACTCATTCATCTCGGCTTCGTCTTCAGATTTGGATTTGGATTTGGATTTGTCAAATGATCGATCGATGAGATCTATCTTTTTGGACAAAGTTTATTTGTAAGAAATTCAGAAATTTAGTTCGAAAATACCAAAGGGAAAAACAAAACTTTTTTCTTATGTGTTTTGATACTCTATTTATATGTATGCAGATTTTGAAATAGTGTTTTGAAATAGTGCAGTGCTAAAATGAATGGATGCAACCCTTCAATGAAATGACACACTGATTCATGAAATGGTATGCCTGTTTGAAAATGACACATTCTTTGGAAGAACAGACATGACTTTTCCAAAAAGGTCACACCTTTTAAGTGAACCATTGCCACTTTTCAGAAGAGAAATATGTTAGCTATATAAACCTGCTTTCATCCACAGGTTTAGGTATGAATTTTCAAAAATACAAACTCTCTTCATGTCTTGAAAATTTTTTTGTGTGATCCATCAAGCCGTTGAGTGAGTTCACTGAATCCAACAATTTAAGGTACCTTTATTGTTCAGATTGAAGGCCACTTTATCCTGGGAGGAAGATTCCAAAACCTCGGATATAGTGAGGGAAATTATTCCTTAAAGACTCTTTGTGAAATTTTTTTTTTTTTTTTGAATCTTAACACACTTCTTAGATAGATTAGTCATAATCTAGTATTAAAGGTATTACAAAACTTCATAAGTGTTCTTGTCTTGTACTTGAACTAGTGTTGAAGTTTGTGTTTATTATATACAGATTCTTGTAACCAAATACATAAAAGATAACAGACACCATATAAATGAATGTCATAACAAAGTAAGAGTTTCAGACTTGATTTCGGAGAACACATGTCTTAAAGATCTAAAAATGGGCTTAAAGAGGGATAAGGTGGTTGCCTAAAGTAGGCTTATGTCCTATCCCAAAACCGTGTTTTGTCGATACATGTTTCATTTCATCCCTAAGAGGGAGTATACGTTGGCCTAGTATCCTGTGGTGGATCAGAGATAGAGACTCCAACTCTTGTAGCAAACTTGAGTTAAGGGCTCGGCTTCCAAGTCAAGGGAAGATTTCATATAGCTCATGGAATTTCAGAGTTATAAGCTATACCACTTAGATCAAAAGTAATACAAAGCATAGAGCTACATTTACAAGATTATTTTAAGAGCATTTGAGATGGCCTATGTATTTTAAACTATTTCATGCATAATGTTTTATGACTTTATCTCACCTATGTTATATATGTATAAATTCATTATTTTGAATTTCCTTGCGTACCAATACATCTATATTGACCCCCTATATTTCAGGATTTTGGGACACAGTCCTCGGGTCCCGTTAAGTAGTAGATTGACTTATCAGAAGTTTGTAGTTGGTGAGCCTCCCTTACTTTTAAAGGGATGGTTATGAAACTTTTATTGTTATTTTATTTTGATTTATGGTCTGACTGGGGCCTTGTCTCAGATTTGTCTCAGACTTAGAGATTTTGCAGACGGTTGTCACATGTTTAGAATATTCAGAATTTGCCTTGTTAAATTGATCAAGTTTATGAGATTGACCATGGTTCCGTCATGTATTATTTTCCATGAATTTTCTTATACTATATGAATATCATGCATAATTACCAGATTTAGAAGAGCGTCCAGGCCTTCATGGTTTGGGATGCTCATTACGATTGGGGCCCCAGCTCGGCTCGTGACAGAAACCTAGTTAAATATGATTGATGATCAAGATGAAAGTTGAAATAATTGATAAACATTAAGGTGAACAAGTTTACAAAGGCATCACTACAGCTTTGATAGACATTAATGATGACAACCGTAGTGGAAGATACACCATCTAAGAACTTTGGAATTATATTATCAGTAAGAATGCTACTATGGAGATAGGTGTTACTTTGTTACTAAACTTGTGGAAAAAGAAGGGAGGACTGGATTTATGCTTTCATGCGCTTCACCTTAGCTCTTTAAGTAGCCCCAAGAATGGGGAGGGTGTGATAACAACTCCAAACTTGTAATAACATCCGAACAAAGTCCTACTACAATTTTTATGAGTTTCTCTTCAATAACATCCTATAACACAACATGTAGAGTGTTCCCATTCTCTAAATGTTTGACCACGTCCTTCATCCGGTAGTAACTACCACGGGTTTTGCATATCTATGCCTGTGGGAGGGGGGGGGGGAGTTGATGTCATGTATTTTTGCCATTTTTAATGGGATGAAATCATCGATGAAATTCTTCTTTCTGATAATAATTAAAATAGAAAAGTGTATTTGATGAATTATTACAGTGTTCAGTAATAGTGGATAAAAATTTGTAGGGATGTTTTGCTATTAAATTTGAAATTCTATGACACTTAAAATTGTTTTCTTGATAAATCTTTGGTATAGGATTATACTACTAAGACGTAAATTTGCAAAACAAAAATAAACATTAATAGACACTAATGTAATGTCTTTCAAAATTGTGACGTGTCTTATTTTAATTTCTTCACTTCACTTACCTACTACTATTTATGCTGCCACTGCCTGCTGCTTCTTTTTTAAGTTAATTTCTTTCAAATTATAACCAGTCCTATTTTAAATTTATCTCGTCACTTTTCTACTACTGCTACTACTGCTACTTGATTTTATGTTTTTCGTCCACAAGCTGGTTATTTAATGTAATTACAAGAAATTTTATTTAATTAATAGGTTGTAATAAATTAAATTAGATTAATGATTAATTATATTTGATGTATTTTGTAAACAAGCAAGTTAATTAAAATATTATTGTAGGTACTTCTATTTAATTATATTCTTTTAAGAACTTAGCGTTCTTTTACAATAATAGAAAAAAATAGAAAAATAGTCGTATTTATTTTGCATTTGTAAAGATTGCATTTTTATTGTTTCATCTAGAAAGTTTAACAATTTTGAGGTAATAATTAATGACAAATGATTTTTGTAATTTTCTTTTGCATGTTTTTGGTTGGGTGATACAGGTTTTCCAAAATCTGAGTAGAATGGAGTAGGTGCCTGCACAATCCAATTAACTGGGTCGTGAGAGATCAAAAAGGATTTGTAGTCAATTCAATTATGGAAATCTATCAAGATTTATGGTTATAATTCTAGCAGTTCATTGAAATTTGTGTTGAGTCAAGTGTTTTCAAAATATAACAGTTTGTTAGGACTTAAGATTTGACAATTAATATTTGTGTTCCCTTAAAATATTAGCTATTGATTTAGCGAAGCACTTTTCTCATTAAAACTAAGCTAGGGATTTGCTATAAGAACATTCCTAGCTAAACCATAATTCTCAGAGGAAAAATTTAGCGCCAATATAGGTTCTTCTCACAATCTTTGGAGTTCTTCGTTGAGCAACAAGATGACTTTGAAGAACAACTAATCTCTATGGCGAAGGACCAAAATATGGATACAATAATAGTCTCAATTCTAGTGCACTGAACTAAAAACTTTGACATTGAGAATGTCCAAAATGGTGGTGATATGAGCGCGAAGAATTGGGAAAACATGATGCATGATAAGAAGATTGCATTCCCTTCAGGCTTGGTTAGCGCCTATATTTGTACCTAACCAGGCCTTGGTAGTTTCATCATTAGCTGCAGGACATAATATCTTAGACGAGTACTCCAAATAATAATATGGAAAATAATGATCATCTTAATGAACTTGTAATAATAGTGTTGGTAAGTCGGACTCTCTTACATAAGTTAACACTAGTAGGAATTATAAGTTGTTAGAGGTAGTAATTTTTCTCAAGATATTCTACTCATTGAGGAATATCTTAAAGACCATAGATGGTATCCCATTAAAGTTGTTATGGTTAATAGGAAACCTAATTGAATGTGATTGATGATCAAGATGAAAATCTGAAAGACTTGAAGAAAAATTAAGGTGAGGAAGTTTACAAAGATGTCACAACAAATTTCATAGAGATTAATGATTACAACACGAGTGGATGATACATCATCTCAAAACTTTAGAATTATATTGTCAGTAAGAAAGCTACTACGGTGAAAGGAGTACTTTGTTTCTAAACTCGTGGAAAAAGAAGAGAGAACTAGATTTATGATTCATGGGCTTCACCTTAACTCATTAGGCATCCCCAAGAATGGGATAGGTGTGATAACAACTCCAAACCCATACTGACATCTGAACAAAGTCCTTCCATAATTTTTAGGAGTTTTTCTTCAATAACATCCCATAACTCAACATGTTGTATGTTCCCTTTCTCTACATGTCTGACCATGCCCTTCATCCAGTAGTAAAAAACATGGTTAAAAATATTCGCGGACAGCAACACCAATCTCTAAATGGACCGCTCAGAATCCATGACGACCTTCTTGATCTGCCACGGGTTTTATAGATCTATGCCGGTGGAGGGAGGAGGAGTGATCCTATATGTCTTCTGCTTTTGATGGGATGAAATCATCCATGAAATTCTTCTTCCTAGTAATAATAAAAATAGAAAAGTGTATTTGTCTAACACCCCACATTTTGGGCTAGAACAAAAACCATCATTTCTATGCGTAGATGATCCAAAAGCCATAAATCCTATGTAAATTTGTTATGTTAGTCAATTATGTAGTGTGGGAACCTATTTGAGCATGAATTGAGATTATAGAGGTCCCCAAACTCAAGGATGAGTTGAAAGCTTTCCTATAGTTTGAGTTTGAGTGAGCTTTAAAACTTGGGTAAATTTTAATTGATCATAACTCTTGGTATATAACAAGTTATAGGGCCAACTATATATCAAATGCAATCTCTTTGAATTATCTTTCTAACGATACTAATTTTGCCAAAATCTGATACCCGAGCAAAATGTTATGGCAATTTTCGTGACTGAGATAGTAGCATCACATGATTAGCACATGACGCATACTCTATCGCACGCACCTAATTTCAAGGTTTAGTTTTCGCGTTTTAAGGGCAAAAGTGGTATTTTCCACCCCCTATTTAACCATAACACAGGATTAAATCCCCCAAAAACAAAAATAAGGTTATTTTCTCCCAAAATCACCAAGAATACTCCTTAGGGTTTCAACCCAAAGATTAATATATCTCAAGGTTTAACCGTGGTTTTTTCTTAACTCTTCAAGATTCGGAATCCCCATTGCGAGGTCTACAAAAAGCACCCATCAATCGTACGTATAGCATCCCAAAAGCTAGAGTTCATTCAAAAGCTTCTAATTTAAGGTACGTGGGATTTATCCTAAAAACTACATGGTCTTGTAAACACTAGAACATGATTTAAAGATTATCAAGTATGAATTTAGAAAAGGGTTTTGGAATTCATGATTTTTAATTATGCATCATGAATGTATTGTTTTGGCCTTTAGGCCTTATCCCCTTAAATTGATTTATATGTATATGTATATGTATGAAAAATAGTGATTGAAGATTGTTTGAGAGCACAAATTATGAAATCCCTCTCTTGTGATGAATTTAAGTTTATGAATTTCTTGGGAATGGTTTTAAATACATGTTTAATGATTTGAAAGTGGTCTTTTAAATACCATAGTATTTGACAAAATTCGGAGATGAAAGGAGGGAGTTACTTGTTATACTTATATGCTTGTTTCACAGAGAAAGAATTGCATGTGATTGAGTAATTTGACATGACCACCACATATTATTGAAATGTTGACAAAGAAAAAGTTTTCCTATATGTATTTACATAAATTTAAAGAAGAAGTTCTTGAACTGATTTATTGATATGGTGGTTCCGAACTTATATTTTGAAAACAGAGATTTTAATATGCTAATAATGGCTCAGAGATGTAACTTACAAGTCAATGGTATGACGATACCATATAAAAGTATGCCACAACAGAGTTAGAGTTTTCAGAGTTCGATTTCAGAGAATAAATGTTTTAAAGAGTTAAAAACTGGGTTAGTATGAGTTAGGTAGTTACCTGAAGGAAGCACGAGTCAAATGATTCTATGCTGGAAACTGTGATTTTCCAACATGCGAACTTGGTACCCTGCTATGTGATCTTGTGTACCTAGTATTTTGTCATCCCAAATCTGTACTTATGGTTTGGAGCCCTGCTTTGTGATCTTGAGCCCAACCACAACATAATGACTTGATTGGGGTTGTAGCATGCTGCTGTGTGATCTTGTGTGCTCTTCTCTCACTAGTACTCCTATCTTGGCGGCAATCAAGATAAGGTAGTCGGTGAAAGCTATGAAATTATAGGGTGTACCACTTAATACAAAAGTAAAACAAAGAGTGTCATAGAGTTTAGATAATTTTCCATTTCTTACCATATTATATATTTATAAACTATTTTTAAATTTCTCTCATATATGTTGAATATAATTATTATTTTGGATTTACTTATATACTAGCACAATTGTATTAACCCCCTACCCTCCCAGGTTCTGAGGCTCAATCTAGGGGTCCTGATAAGTAGTACATTTCTTCCGGCAGAAGTAAGATTTCAGTTGGTGAGCCTTCTATATTTCAGAAGGCCTAGTTGTTTTCAGCCATTTATAATTTATTATGGTTTCGACGTACTGGGGGCCTTGTCCCAATTTTCAGATAGCTTTTATTTCATTATCTAGTAGAGATTTTGCAGTCTGGTTCAAACACTATCTAGTTGTTGTTAGGATTTACTTTCTATATTCTAAATTTAATTTAGAATTATGATCATGATTCTTTTTCATTATGTATTTTTCTATATTTCCTATTTGTATATGAATGGTGTATATCACGGTCAGGGCTTCGGTTCGGGTTGTGACAAACTTGGTATCAGAGCACGCTTCATGGTCCTAGGGTGTGTGCAAAATCACATCGGGTAGAGTCTTATTTATGGGTATGTAGCGCGCCACACTTATAAGCAGGAGGCTACAAGGTGTATAGTAATGTCTCCCTATCTTCATGTTCTAGTTCGTGCAATAGCGTAAAAATGTTCCTCTTTCATACTCTAATTCTTGCTATGGTGTCTCTCATACGAAAGTAACAGTCATCCTAATTCTTTTCTTACTCTGATTTTCTCAGACATGTCTTATTATTGGGGTGATTCAAGTGCAGAAGTTTAGAGTCTAAATGACATGGTTCTTTTTGATTGAATCATATAAGATTTTAAAAATTTTGCAAGGACTTGAGAAGAGTCCGTTAGTGCTTCAGAGTGTATTGATTCTAGTATGAACCTTGATCTTGATGAAATCGTGCTTTTTAGCCTACAGTATTAAGTGTATTCGGTCCTTTTCAAAAGTTTATATTGCGAATGTCATGCTTTAGTGGGGGATGATGTGTAGCAGAATGTTGAAACTGTATTTTCACCCGAGTAATAGTATAAGTTAAGTATTTGTATCATGACCTATTGGTAGTGATGTTAGACCAAGAAGTTGGTGATGTGAAGTCACAAAGTTAGAAGTCAGAGTGAGGGTGCCTTTTGTTTAAATAAATATTTTAGTTGAATAACAGATGTTTGAGGATGATTTACCTTTTTTGGAGATAAACTAATGTGGTAGCTAGTAGCATGTGTGGATTGTATGGTAGTCTGTGGGGGAAGCGTTTGACTCAGATTTTTATTTATATAGAGTAAGATATGTATTCTTAGATCATTGATTATTGTGTGTTGAGTTTCTATCTCTTGTAATCTTGTTATCATTGTGTTGTTGAAACTAAAAGTCTAGTGAAGCCATGTAGGGATCTTTCGATTCACTAGCATAGTTGTCTTGTCATTCCTCTCATTTTCTTTTTCAAAACACAAAATCAAAGTCCAGTGAAGCCGTGTGAGGCCTATTTCAATTCACTAGCAACTTGTTGTTCATATTGTTAATTCTAGTGTTTGTTGGAACTGGGGGTTTAGAGGCGTAATGGCAAGAAAAATAGTAAAGGCAATTTATTGAATATGTGTATAGCGGAATCTTTTTGCATGAGATTGAGTTGGTAAAAAAGTGATATGTCCTTGTGTGTGAGTTTAGTAGAAGGTAGAGAAGGAATTATTAGCTAAGGTGAGTTGTTGTTTGCTCAAAGTATGAAAATGGCTAGATTAGCCTGTAAGTTATAATTATAGACACATGGTTGTTTGTGAAATTTGAAGGTAGTCTAAATGTACGCTTGGGTAAGTAAGTGTGATGTGAGAAAGCCGTATAAGTAGATAAGATTGTATGGGGTTATAATTTAAGATTAAGTTTGACCATGTCTATTATGTTACTCTACCCCCTTGACCTTCTTTTCTTTGGTAGTTGTAAACTAGTACTACTTATGAGAAGGTATGTAGTAGATTTTGAGGCATAGCAGTAATGTCAAGAAGGTTTTTGGTTGTGGGCTGAATCTAAATAAAATGAGATATTTGGGTAAAATATCCCAATTTGATGGACTAGTATATTATGTTGCATTCTTCATTGGTGGTAGATGATTGATGCTAGACTATAGGCTTGTTGTATTGAAATAGTGCGTGTTAATGAATTATAATAAGGAAAAATGTAAGGTCATGATCGATTATTGTGGCTATGGAGTTCTAGTGTACTATTTTTTCTTGATGTTTTATTTCGTAGTTTCCAAGTGAGAATTGTGTGTAAGGTTGGGTTGTAAATCATGTTTAGCACTAGACATTAAGTTTGAACAGTTGATGGCTATGAAGGAAGATGTGATTATTTCTTGGTTAATGATACTAGTTTTATGGAATCGAGCTAATAGGCTTGAACAGTGCATGAAAAAACTTAAGTTTATTTGATTTGTAATGAAGTATGATTTTGTAAGTATGATGTAAAAGTATGCCAAGGTGATATGAGGTTGTGGTATTTTTCTAAGGCTATTACATATTGTGTGTGACTAGGGGTACCGTTGAGTTGCTAGGTGGAGAAGGACTAGTTAGATGGTATATGGTGTTCTAAATAGCCAAGTTAAGGAGTTTTGATTGATAATGTTGAGCCTTTTGATATGATCTTAATTCTCATAGTAGAGAGGTATAAGTTTGGAGTTGTGATATTGGTAGGTTATGTCCGAAGTAGTATGAATCATAAAAGGCTTGGAGATATCTATGTTAAGTGTTAGAATCTAAGTTTGAATTTTTGAAGGTTGAACCAACAGAAATAAGAGTTAAAGCGCTAGAGGGTGTGCACTCTGACTCTGGGGTTACTCATGAAGAGTCGAAGTTAGTAAGTGTTCTAGTATTAAATGATGACTATTGGGGGGCTATAGAAAGATAGAGTGTATCTCAGAAGGTAGTATTAGAAGTGGGTTTTCCCACTTCCCGTTTAGTCATTCGGGTTACGTTCTATTTATTTGCGTGTATTGTCGTATTCCAGACCCCAGAGTGCAGTTAGTATGGTTTAATTTAGAGTTTTTTAAGGGATCTCTCAAACTAAAGATGATGGCTTAATGCTAAGGGGAAATGATAGAACAAAGGCAGGCTCTCAGATTTTAGTAGTAATGGGAGTATGATGTACAACATCAGAAGTGAGGGTAAGGCTCAACCTATTCTTATCTCAGTATTTTTCAATTATCCTAATACATTACTTATTTTTCAGTTATCCTAATACATTACTCATGCCTTAAGTTTTAGTTCCATGATCGTAGTTCATGTTCATGCATATGATAAAGAATCATGTACTCTTTTAGTTCTAAAATAAGGAGTTCCAGTTTATTTCAGTAGTCGGAATCACATTCCATAAGTTATGAACTCCAAGTTGAGGTTATGTAGCTCATGACTCATGTACTCATGCTTTATAGCGTGCTCAGTTTCAATAACTCATGCCGCACGCCAAACAATTGGCGAGATTCAGCTTATGGCTAGGTATGCCCTCAACTCAAATCACTTTGATGAATCCATGATGTTGATTCGTTGTTCCTCAGGCCTCAGTTAAGTGTCAAGTCTCATATAATATCTTTCCATGCTTCAAGGTCTTATGTTCTAACCTTTTAGTGACTTCTCCTTATATGATGATAGAGGTAATGAGTAAATGTTCCTTGTTGATGGAAGACCATTATATGCTTGTTATAGATAAGGCCATAAGTATGAAGTAAGATTTGGGCCAAGTCTTCGATACATATGATGGTTAGTTGAAAGTTGTGTGTGTATGTTCTTGGGGTAGTGCGAGGGATTTATATTGATAGTGGTTTAGATAATATGTGAAGTATGTCTTTATGGGCGTTTGTCTTGAAGTTCATATATGGTTATAAAGATGGACTTGGATGACATGTTGGTATTTAAGTGGAGGAATGCAATATGTACTAGTGAATCCATTGTAAGAGTTCATAGTTGGTCATTGAAGTGGAAAGGCATGTTATGCTTAGGGTGTGATCTCTAAAAAGATATGAAAGATTGAATCAAGAAGTTGCTTTTCCTAAGGACTGGTAAGTCTATCCTAGTTTATGAGTTATATGTTTATATTCCATACTATGGAGTGGTGTCATTGTTGTGATTCCCTAGATGAATTTCTTGTGTAACACATGCCCAAGATTCTTTGCTCCCTGGTGTTACTAGAACTTATTTAGAAAGAGTGTTGAAGAGATACTCCAGTTAAGTATAAGTTTCCAGGGTAATTCAGTTTAATGGTCAGGCAAACAAGTTACGGTGGTTTTTCATTTTTTCACCCAGTCCTACTATCTGAAGTTTCAGGCGTATGACTATCCCAAGAGATAATCTATTCCATCCATGTAAGTTGCAAATTTAGTTAAGTCAAAGCATCATGTTTCAGATTCAACTATTTAGTCATGACTCAATTCATAAGAGTTCAACGCATAATCTCAAATTTTCCCAAGTATTTTAGCTCAAACAGTGTAGTATCCTGATACATCTAAGTCCAGTTGTCTCATGATTCATACTTCCATAAGTTATCACTTGTCAATTTAATATATATGATCTGATCATGAACACTTCAAGGGAATCCTAAACTCTCAGCATGAGTCAGCTCCTTAAAGCAAATAAAGTCAAGTTATCTCAAAATTCAGTTTCATGAAAGAAGTTTAAATGTTTTAGCTCGGCTATACCCTTTATTAGAAGACATATCATGTCCATTTTATTCCATTCCTTAGAGACTTCAACATTCCTACGCATCATTCGGGGATGAATGATCCCAAGGGGGAGATAATGTAACACCCCGCATTTCGAGCTAGAATAAAAACCGTCGTTTCTTTGTGTAAATGATCCAAAAGCCATAAATCCTATGCAAATTTGGTATGTTAATCAATTATGTAGTGTGAGAACCTATTTGATCATGAATTGGGATCACAGAGGTCCCTAAACTCAAGGACGAGTTGAAAGATTTCCTATCATTTGAGTTTGAGTGAGCATCAAATCTTGGGTCAACTTCAGTCGACCATAACACTATGTATATAACGAACAGGGCCTACTATATATCAAATGAAATATCTTTGAATTAGATTTCTAATGATATCAATTTTGTCAAAATATGATACCCGAGCGAAAAGTTATGGTCATTTTCGTGACTGAGACAATAGCATCACATGATTAGCGCGCGTCGCATGCTTTGTCGCACACACCCAATTTCCAGGTTCTGTTTTTGTGATTTTAATGGCCAAAGTGGTATTTTCCACCTCCTATTCAGCCATAACACGGGATTAAATCCCCCAAACACCAAAATAAGGTTATTTTATCCCAAAATCACTAAGAACACTCCTTAGGTTTTCAACCCAAAGATCAATATATCTCAAGATTTAACCGTGGTTTTTCCTTAATTCTTCAAGATTCAGAATCTCCATTGCGAGGGCTACAAGAAGCACCCATCAATCGTATGTATAGCATCCCAATAGCTAGAGTTCATTCAAAAGCTTCTTATTTAAGGTACATGGATTTATCCTAAAACCTACATGGGCTTGTAAACACTAGAACATGACTTAAAGATTATCAAGCATGAATTTAGAAAGGGGTTTTGGAATTCATGATTTTTAATTATGCATTATGAATGTTTTAATGATATTATTATTTTGGCATTTAGGCCTTATCCCCTTAAATTGATTTATATGCATATGTATGAAAAATTGTGATTGAAGATTGTTTGAGAGCACAAATTATGACATCCCTCGCTTGTGATAAATTTAAGTTTATGAACTTATTAGGAATGATTTGAAATACATGTTTAATGATTTGAAAGTGGTCTTTTCAATATCATAGTATTTGACATGATTTGGAGTTGATAGGAGGGAGTTTCTTGTTATACTTATATGCTTGTCTTACAGAGAAAGAATTGCATGTTATTGAGTAATTTGACATAACCACCATAAATTATTGAAATGTTGACAAAGAGAAAGTTTTCTTGCATGTATTTACATGAATTTAAAGAAGGAGTTCTTGAACTGATTTATTGATATGGTGGTCTCGAACTTATATTTTGAAAACAGAGAATTTAATATGCTAATAATGGCTCAGAGATGTGACTTGTAAGTCAATCGTATGACGATTCCTTATAAATATATTCCTTAATAGAGTTAGAGTTTTCAGTGTTTGATTTAAGAGAATACATATTTTAAGGAGTTAAAAACTGGGTTAATATGAGTTAGGTAGTTACCCGAAGGAAGCACGAGTCAAATGACTCTATGCTGGAAACCGTGATTTATTGACACGGGAACTTGGTAACCTGCGATGTGATCTTTTGTACCTAGTATTTTTTCATCCCAAATCAGTACTTATGGTTTGGAGCCCTTCTTTGTGATCTTGATACTAGCCACGACATAATGAATTGATTTGGGTTGTGGGACCCTGCTGTGTGTTGTTGTGTGCTCTTCCCTTACTTGTAATCCTATCTTGGCGGTAACCGATATAAGGTAGTCGGTGAAAGTTGTGAAATTATAGGGTGTACCACCTAGCGCAAAAGTAAAACAAAGAGTGCCATAGAGTTCAGATGATTTTATAGAGTCTTTCAAAAATGCCCATGTGATTTCTTACAGCATGATATATGTATGAACTATTTTTAAATTGCTCTCATATATGTTGAATACAAATTATTATTTTTGATTTACTCTACGTACCAGTACAATTGTATTGACCCCCTACCCTCCCAGGTTCTGAGCCTCAATCTAGGGGTTCTGATAAGCAGTAGATTTCTTCTGGAAGAAGTGCAGAGTTTAGTTGGTGAACCTTCTATATTTCAGAAGGCCTAGTTGTTTTCAGTCATTTATCATTTATTATGGCTTTGGTCTACTGGGGGCCTTGTCCCAGTTTTCAGATAGCTTTGATTTCATCATGTAGTAGAGATTTCGCAGACTGGCTCAGACATTGTCTAGTTGTTGGGATTTACTTTCTATATTATAAATTGAATTTAGACTTATGAACATGATTCCATTTCATTATGTATTTTTTTGCATTTCCTATTTTTATATAAATGTTGTATATGATTACAAGTTAGAAGGGCTCTCGGGCCATCATGGTTCGGAATGTCCGTCACGGTCAGGGCCACGGTTCGGGTCGTGACAATTTGATGAATTATTACAGTGTTGAGCAATAGTAGATAGAAATTTGTAGGGATGTTTTTTTATTAAATTTGAAAGGTATATGACACCATAAGTTATTTTCCTCATAAATCTTAGGTATAGGATGTAGACACCTAATTCTGTCCCTCCCAAAGACCCAAGTTACATATTTTATCCCTTGTTTTACCACGTGCCTTCACCTGTATGATTATATCCCATGAAAATACAAAAATAACAAAACCCACTAACAAACCTAATCCCCAAATATTCTTTTGTAACAAAATTAACCATCCCTCCTATCAATTTCGGACAACACATCACTACCTCATGCCCCATACCCTACCCCATGTCATCCCCCCCCTCTTTTTTTCTTGTCCAAAAGAAAGGACTCAATAAAGGATATATATATATATATATACCCACATACACACAAAATAGAGGGGAACAGTAACCAAAAACAAAGAAAAAAATCAGCTCACCTTCTCTCTAGCCTTCCATCTCTCTAAACCTTCTCTCTAGACTCTCACTCTCTCTCTCCATAGATCTCGATGGCACCGCTATCTCTTACGGTCCACGATCACTCCCTCTCTACTCTCTCTCTCCAAAAACTAAAAAGAAAAATGCCTCCATTCGCCGCCTCTCCGTCGTCACCGTCAACCGTCCATCGTCAGCCGTCCACCGGTCACCGCTCCAACTCTTGATCTCCCTCTTCTTTCCCTTTGGCGAGATGCAGCCATCGTCTCAGCCACAACAACGAAGGCTATCCTGTCATCGTCGTGGCTTTCTCTCTCTCGGTCCACACTTCTCTCTGGTGACAGCAGCCGGCACCGGTAAGCATCCAGTCGTCGACCCAACTTCTCACCAGCAGCGACGATAGTCGCCGAAAATAGTGACACCGATGACCGGCAACATCACCCAGTCCATTTTCCACCGATTCTAATGAAATTTCACGTATGGGTCTTCTCGATTTTTCATAATTTCAGTCTCGGTTCATTTGATATTTCTTATTTCTTAAGGTTTTGAATCCATCCGAGTTGGTTTGGTTCATGCAAGGTTAGTTGGAAATCATTGGTTTGGAGTTTCGAATCCGGGATCTTGGGTTATTTTTTTAAAGTTTATTCAGATTTGTGGGTTATTCATCGTGGTTTTCCGATCTATCCTGTTGAATTCAATATCGAGTTTGGAGTTGTTCGTTGTGAGGTTCTCCGATTGAGTATTTTGGTTTTCGAATTTCTTTACTATCGACAAGGATTAGTTTCATCAAGTTCCATTTCTTCTAACCGAATCTTTGATTTATTTTGACTTTTTATTGATGTTGTTGGTGTGGATGATTTATTTGTTATGTGTTTGGTTTGAATCTTCGTTGTTTGTGTTGTGTTTGATATTGGTTTCGGATTATGAGATGTGATTGGAAAATCGAAGCATGCACTAATCATGTGGTTTAAAGGGAATTCAGGGCGTGAGTTAAAAATTGTTAAAGTGAATTAGGATTAATTTTGATTTGTTGTTGTTTTGATTCATCGTTTTTGTTACTTTCATGTCTAATTATCAATTTCGTGATAGTATCATTGTAAGTCAAGCGGGTAGGCAATCGTATGTTCGGGTAGGCGAAATTTAGGAATAAGTGTTTTGTTGGATGTTGGAATGTGCGTGTGAATGTTTCTTCCTAGTTTATCGTGTTTAATTCAGATGTATTTATTTAGCCGGGGAATGCCCTGAGATCGCTTGTATTTATTCACCGGGGAATGCCCCGACGTATCATGTTGGCGAAAAATAATCGTGATGAAGGCTTGCGGAATCGGGTAAGGCATTGGAGCTTAGTCTAGATTTAGTTTAGCTTAGGATTTATATTTTCGTATTTTTTCTATTTTTCGGACTGTATGATTGGACTGTACTTTACATTTTTGGACCGCTTTGTTTTGTTTATTGTTTGATTATTTTGCGTTCTTTTGTGTGGTTTATACATTTCATAATGCCAAAAATAGTCGATACACTCTACCAAGAGAACGTGGTTGAACCACGGGATCGAGGGGTGACTAACACCTTCCCCTCGGTCAACAGAATTCCTTAGTCGGAATCTCTATTCGCAAACCAGTTTAAGAGTCAAATGGTTTCGAAAAGGACTTTTCAAAGGTGACTTGGCACACCGAATTATGCCAAGTGGCGACTCTGAATAAAAAATGCGAATAATCCTTTTCTGAAACAAATTTTCATTTCTTGTCACTTAAATAATAAAACCCTTTCGACCCTTAAAATATACATTTTTTGGAGTACGTAAAAAAGGGGTGTGACAGCTTCTAGAAGAATAAAATGCCTTCATCATATCAATCTTCAAAATTGCAAGTACTAAACATGCAATAAACTCAACAAAGGATCAAATATCATACATAGTATCTTTTGACCGCATCAGCGTTGATAGCCATTTCTGCCATTTTACCTTCAATATCTGTCAAATATAAGGCTCCATTGGGCAACACTTTCTTCACAACGAAGGGACCTTTCTAGTTAGGGGAGAACTTGCCTTTAGCTTTAACCTGGTGAGGAAGGATACATCTCAATACCAACTGACAAACTTCAAAATTCCTAGGACGGACCTTTTTGTTATACGCTCGAGCCATCCTACTCTGATAAAACTAGCCATGACGCACAGACGTTAGCCTTTTTTCCTCAATCAAACTCAAATGTTCCAGTCGGGTTTTTACCCATTCATCATCATCAATCTCTGCTTCCACAATAACTCGAAGAGAGGGAATTTCAACTTCTGCAGGGATGACTGCTTCTGTCCTATACACCAATAAATATGGAGTTACCCCTGTTGAAGTGCGAACAATGGTGCGATAACCTAGCAATGCAAACAGTAACTTTTCATGCCACTGTCTAGAACCTTGTACCATTTTTTGCAGTATCTTTTTTATATTCTTATTGGCGGCTTCTACAGCACCATTGGCCTTTGGGCAATATGGAGTAGAATTTTGATGTGCGATCTTAAACTGTTGACATACTTTTTGCATCAAATGACTATTGAGATTGGCAGCATTGTCTGTAATGATCATCTTAGGAATTCCAAATCGACAAATAATATTGGCATGAACAAAATCTACCACAGCCTTCTTTGTCACTGACTTAAAAGTTACTGCTTCTACCCACTTTGTGAAGTACTCAATGGCTACCAAAATGAATCTATGCCCATTTGATGCCTTCGGCTCAATCGGTCCAATCACATCCATTCCCCAAGCCACGAACGGCCATGGAGCGGCCATTGCATGCAACTCAACAGGAGGAGAACGTATCAGGTCACCATGTACCTGGCATTGATGACACCTCTGAACAAATTGAATAGAATCCCTTTCCATAGTAAGCCAGTAATAACCTGCTCGAAGAATCTTCTTTGACAAGACATGACCATTCATATGCGACCCGCATACTCCAGAGTGTATTTCAACCATGATTACCAAGGCTTCTTTTGCATCTACACACCTTAAAAGTCCCAGATCTGGGGTTCTCTTGTACAAGATTACCCCACTTAAGAAAAATCCACTAGCAAAACGCCTAATAGTCCTCTTTTGATCATTGGTTGCATATGTTGGGTATTCTTCATCGAGCTCTTCTTCAAACACATTACAGTAAGCATGCTGATCGTGACTCTGTATATGCACTAGATCGATGTAGGCTTTGTCAAGATGTTGGAGCAGTGAAGACAGAGTGGCTAAAGCATCAGCAATTTCACTACGAATCCTTCCAATATGCCTAAATTTTACTAACACAAACCGTTGACATAGCTCTTGCAAGCATTGTAGGTATGGGATGGGCTTCAAATATCGCGTCTCCCAATCACCTTGAATTTGATGGACGAGCAAATCCGAATCTCCTAACACCAATAATTCTTGGACTCCTATATCAACAGCTAACCTCAAACTAAGAATGCAGACTTCATACTCTGCCATATTGTTAGTACAGTAGAATTGAAGTTGTGCTTTTACCAGGAAATGTTGTCCCGAGTCAGAGATAAGAACCGCACCTATTCTGAAACCTTTCATATTGATAGCTCCATCAAAGAATAACCTCCAACCTAGATCAGCATCTATAACGACTTCATCGACACATGACACTTCTTCGTTAGGAAAATATGTCTTTAATGGCTCGTACTCTTCATCGATGGGATTCTCAGCAAGATGATCTGCCAAGACTTGGGCTTTCATGGCGGTCCGAGTCACATATACAATGTCGAACTCGATAAGCAATATTTTCCACTTTGCCAATCGACCCGTCGGCATAGGCTTCTGAAAGATATACTTCAAAGGATCCATACGGGAGATGAGATAAGTAGTATAGGATGAGAGATAATGCTTCAACTTCTGTGCTACCCAAGTTAGGGAACAACACATCCTTTTAAGAAGAGTATACCTAGCCTCATATGCAGTGAACTTCTTGCTAAGATAATAAATAGCCTGCTCCTTTTTGCCTGTGACATCATGTTGACCCTGGACACAAACGAAAGAATTGTCCATGACTGATAAATAAAAGATCAAAGGCCTACCAGGCTCCGGGGGTACCAGCACGGGCGAATTTGACAAATATCTTTTGATTTGATCGAACGCTTCCTGACATTCTTTAGTCCATTTTACCGCAACACTCTTTTTCAGCAACTTGAATATGGGCTCACAAGTGGTCATGAGTTGAGCAATAAACCTGCTAATGTAGTTCAGTCTACCAAGAAAAGTCATCACCTCCGTTCTATTCTTGGCCGGGGCCAAATCGTGAATGGCTTTGATTTTTGTGGGATCCAATTCAATTCCCCAACGGCTGACTACGAACCCCAACAGCTTTCCAGATGGAACTCTAAATACATATTTTGCCGGTTTGAGTTTGAGATTATACCTGCGAAGCCTTTCAAAAAACTTTCTTAAATCTTTAACATGGTCGGCCTGACTTTTTGACTGAATAATCACATCATCCACGTAGACCTCAATCTCCTTATGCATTATATCATGAAACATAGTGGTCATGGCTCTCATATATGTTGCTCCATCATTCTTCAAACCGAACGGCATCACTCGATAACAATAAGTTCCCTATGGTGTGATAAAAGATGTCTTCTGTGCGTCTTCATCATCCATAATGATCTTGTGATATCCGGCATACCAATCCACAAAAGAAGCAACCTCGTGTGTAGCACAGTTTTCTAGAAAAATATGGATGTTGGGCAGTGGAAAATCATCTTTCAGACTGGCTCTGTTCAAATCACGGTAATCAACACACACTCGAATTTTGCTATCTTTCTTTGGTATGGGAACAACATTGGATAACCACATGGGATAGCGAGCTACTCGAATTACTTTGGCTTCAAGTTGTTTCATGATTTCCTCTTTAATTTTAATACTTACATCCGTTTTAAAATTCCTCAACTTTTGTTTGACAGGGGGGAACGCGGGATCAGTTGACAATTTGTGAGCCACTAATTCAGTGCTTAAACCAGGCATATCATCATAAGACCATGCAAAAACATCCTTATAATCCATTAATGCTTGAATTATTTCATCTTTTAGCTGTGGCAAAACATGTACACTGATTTTAGTTTCCCTAACATCTTCTTGATCCCCTAGATTTATTGGCTCAGTCTTATTCAAGTTAGGATTCGGTTTGTCTTCAAACTGTTCCAACTCTTTGCTTATTTTTTCTAGTGCTTTTTCTTCATTATATTCCCCATCCTGCTTTATTACATCTTGATTAGTTTGGATTTTAAGATCAGACTAAAAATTCCGGATACATGTCATGTCATTAGAATCAGCATAAAGAGAACTGTGTAAGAAAAGAAAAACAAAATAGATTAGACACAAAACAAAAGGGACATTGCATTTCATTAAATAAAAGATATAAGGGTTTAAATATAGATGCCAACATAACAAACTAAAATCCTAATTATAACCCTGAAATAACTCGGATAAACAGAAAGAAAAATAAAATAAACTACCAAAACTCCCTCCTGACGGGGAGAGGAGTGACTTCCCAATTATTAAACCAGACAGCTGGACCTATGAATTGCACATCTACCATACTGGTACATTCTCCTGCTTCGACCATATCAACTTTAATACAAAGGTTCTAGAAGTCATCAACCAATTCAACTTCAAATTCCACATGCTTCGTGACACCGCTCTTAACAAATGATTCAATGAGTAGTGGCATTGGGCGAGGGAGTGACCATGTTTCCTTTTTCCTTCCCTTGGCTTTCTTCAAATCTTCAGCCATAGGCTCAAATCCCAGACCAAACGTGCCCACATTCTCACTCAAACATATGGGATGAACTATACCATGCAGAGATGCTCCCAAACCCTTTCCTGGCTCAAATCCGTATTTCCAAAGTTCACTCACCATCATGATAGAAGCAGAAGACAACTGCGGTCCCAGTATAGCCTGCCATTCAGGGATATGATTCACTGACACTGTATCAAAAATTTGATAGACGAATGTCTCCTCTATGTTATTTGATTAAATAAGAGACAAGGGAGAATCTTAGTAAGCTGACAAATCTCCTTCACCATGAATAACTACTTGTTGCCTGTCGTGCTCAAACTTAATCATTTGGTGCAGTGTAGATGCAACCGCCTTAGCCTTGTGGATCTACGGCCTCCCCAACAACAGATTGTAAGAGGAGTCTACATTCAATACTTGAAACTCTATGGCGAACTCAATAGGCCCTATGGTCAACATTAGTTCTGTTTCGCCAATAGAATTTGACTTTGCACCATCGAAAGCCCTAACACATACATTGTTGGGCTTGATCCTGTCAGCACCAATATTCAGCTTTTGCAAAGTAGAAATAGGGAAAATATTTGCACGTGAACCTCCATCAATCATAACATGAGTGACGTAGAAATCTTCACACTTCACTGTAATGTAAAGGCCCCGGTTATGCCCTGTACCTTCAACAAACAATTCATCGTCAGAATAGCTGATCCGATTGACCTCAAAGATTTTTCCAACCATTTTCTCAAGTTGGTTAATTGTAATCTCCCTTGGAACATATGCTTCATTTAATACCTTCAGTAAAATATCACGATGCTCCTTGGAGTGCAACAACAAAGATAAAAGCGAAATTTGAGTAGGGGTTCTCTTCAACTGGTCTAATATTGAATACTCTGGCAATTTCATCTTTTTCAAAAATTCTTCGGCTTCTTCTTCGGTGATAGGATTTTTGATCGATGACGGTCCTCTCACTGTTGGCTTGGACTTTCTTAAGCTTTCAGGCACGAAGCATCTTCCTGACCTACTCAAGCCTCCGACCTCATCTACACCTTCCATAACTTCTTTCCCATGATAGGTCATCACAGTCTGCCCATAATTCTAGGGAACCCTTTTTGTATCAACTATTGGAGGTTGGGTCACCGGTTTGAGGACAATAGGCGCCGCCAGTGCTCTTTTCACTGTCAAGATGGGCTGACTCAGAGCTCCCACCACAGCCAACTTAGGTTTATCCTGGCTTAAATCAACATACCTTCTGGCGCCTTGTACTGTGATCAGGGGCTTCTTTGTGCTTTCTAGTGCTTTATCTTGTCACATTCCTTCCTCGCTTAATGACATTGCTTTCAAAGACTCTACTACATTCACCGATTTCTCTTATAACCCCTCGAAGACTATTTCCTATCATATATCAACTCTAACATATTGGTTTCAGCATGGGTTGGCAGCGGATTCTGGTTAATGTTTGGACCTTCTAGGGCCTGGACCAGCATCTGATTTGTGTCAATTAAATCTTGGATAGCTCTCTTTAAATGCCAACATTTCTGGATATCATGGCCTGGCATATTAGAATAGTACGCACACCTTAAAGAATAATCAAGATTCCTCGATGGTGGATTTGAAAGCCTTCCTTGAATTGGGCTTAAAACCTTCAACTTTCTCAACCTATCAAACAAGCTAGCATATGACTCCCCAAGAGGTGTGAATTGATTTCTGACCGCCTTCTCCTTCTTATACTCGGGCCTAGGCTGAAAACTAGGTCTGGAGGGGTTTTGGTAATTTGGTGGAGTGAATAGGCAATTTTGTGGAGCTTGCCTGCACCATTGCAAGTAAGAAGGGGTTTGGGTATATGGCTGCGCGCTATATACTGGGTATGGAGGTTGTGGAATCGAATATAAAGGGTTTTGTAGAGGGTAGTAATGGTGGGGAGGAATATATAGAGCTTGGGTGTAGACTTGGGCTTGGGATTGGGGATAGGGGTGAGGTGGTGTTTTAGGATAGGAATGGGTTCCAGCTACGACAGTCGCAATATCCTCTTTCTTTTTTTTACCTCCAAATGCACCAGATCCACCTTTAATCGCTTGTGTGGTGGCTTTTAATGCGGCAAAACTCACTATTCGACCAGTCTTAATTCCATCCTCTATCATCTCCCCCATTTTGAGAACTTCCATAAAAGATTTTCCCATTGCCGGAAGTAAATGCTGAAAATAGGTCTCATCCTGCGTCTGAATGAAAACTTCTACCAACTTACTTTCTTTCATTGGAGGCTTTACCCTAGCGGCCTGTTCACGCCACCTTATCGCGTATTCCCTAAAACCTTCAGTGCCCTTTTTCTTCATGTTGATCAAGGACTTTTTGTTCGGAATCAGGTCGATGTTGTACTGAAAATGTTGAATAAATTCAGAAGCCAAATCATCCCAGCTGTTCCATTTATCGCTATCTCGATCGATAAACCATTCTGAGGCCAGATCTGAAAGATTCTCACCAAAGAAGGCCATGAGCAGTTCTTCCTTTCCTCCTACAGCCCTCAACTGGTTGTAATAACGTCTTAAGTGTGCCATGGGATCGCCGTGTACTGCATACTTCTCGAACTTAGGCATCTTAAAACCGGGGGGAAGGTTGAGGTCTGGGAACATGCAAAGATCCTTATAGGAAACACTCCTACAATCTCCGATCCCTTGCAAATTCCTCATAGCCTGCTCTAAACATTTCAATTTTTGGGCTATGATATCTTGTTCCTCCGTTGTGACAGGTTTCTCTATATCAAATGGAAATGTAGGCAGCTGAGTCTACCCATACGGTTCATTCATTTTCAAAGTAGGCTCCGGGGCATAATACTGACTATCTGAAAACTTTAGTACTGGCTCACTGGCAGACCTAGGAAGCCTCATTGTGGGATGCGTGACATATATGGGAGTTTTATGTGGTGGCGGAGCCACGAATACCGGTGTGATTGGTGGTGCTGGATGAGCAGTGGGTCTTGATTGGGGGGCTGCCAAAGGCACACCAAAATCGCCAGAATAGTAATGTCGTGGAGTGAACCCTGGCGAGTGCTCAGGTGACTCAGTAGGAGCAGAAAATTGTGCCTGAGAGAGCGGTGGGCAATTAGAGACATTCCCAAAACCTTCAGGGAGTGGAGGAGGAGGCATTCCGCTGGCCCATGCCCGGTGTAAATCTATCAATTGTTGTCTGAGCCTTACTACCTCATCATTGTGTTCAGAACTTTCTTCCCTGTGATCCTGATCTGGGTCAACGAGCGAATTTTCAATATCCCTGCTAGCCATGACAAGCTTTGCTTTGGATCTGGTGAAGTATGGGTGACTAGCCAAAGTGCTGCAAACCTAGCACTGTTATCTAAAAGAACATGCTCATCAAAGACGACATCCATTAGGATTAGGGCACACAACAAACATGGGAAGCACATTGGTAAAATTGCCCTAAATTCATGCTCATTTCTACCAACTTTTGAGGGTAGAGAGGTCATTTTAACATCATCCTGATTTTTGTCTACACTATTTTTATCTACACTTATTATTATTATTATTTTTCGTATCCTTCTCTTTTCTCTCTTTTTTTCTCTTCTCTCTTTTTTTTTCGTATCAATCTCTGCTCTTTTCTTTTCTCTCGTTATCTACCTTTATTTTATCATTCTTTATGACTTTTGTTTTTCTTTAAAAGAGGAAAAATAATGAAAAACGACAAAACAAAATGATTAGATCGAACCTAAAAGTAGGTTGCCTACGTATCATGTTGTACATGAATCAGATCTTGCATAGTTCATTCAGATTGAACAATTAAAGATTAACTAATAAATTGACTGTAACTTAAGAGACACTACCAAAAACAAATGAAAAAAAACTCTTTTTTTTTTTTTTTTGATTTTTAGCTAGACGCTTTAACCAAGACTGACACCACCAATTATACAGAGAAATCTTTTTGGTATTTTTTTTGTTTTTGACAATTAAGTAGAAAAAGCAAACAAAACTTCCCTTTTTTTTCTCTTCATTTTTTCCTTTTTTTTTGAATTTACGGTACTTTACAAAACGTAAAAAAATCTTTTTGAGTTTTTGGATTGTGAAAAACAAAAGCCATAACGAATTCTAAAATAAACTACGACGCTCCTCTTTTTTTTTTCATTCCTTCCGACTCACTTTTCTATATTTTTTTTATCTTTTTCGTTTTTGCCTACGCACCTTACTCCTAAATTTTATTCTTTTTTTTTTCAAAAATCAGTCCGTCAAATGATCACGTTACCCTTAAAAATGCAACAGTTAGCACGTAGAGATGCTTTAGAAGGGAGTCTCCTACAAAGGGCCATGTGGGTCTCGCTAGGTCTCCGCATGATGCACATAAGCATGACCTAAAGGCTGACCTACGTTGTGGTTTACTTACAAGGCTGTTCGGGGGAGCGTATGGTCGATAGTGGTTGCTTTGCTTTCCACCTACTCCATAACACCGACGGCTCCCCCCCTAAAATAAGGGTGACTCAAACTAGAGGTTGTGTACAACACGTGTACTACGGACTTGTTGCAGAAAGAAGACTGGGAGGTGGACTCATGATGACAGATATAAAGCGGTAATACATAGGATAAATAATATAAACAAAGAGCACGAAAAACCACAAAAAGTGAAAATAACACAAACAATAACCACACACAATGTTTATACACTCGTAATGCGAAACAAAGCCAATACGACTCCAAAAATAGCTCAAATTCTGAAAACTTATCATAGGTCCCCAGCAGAGTCTTTAGAAGTTGTCACACCCCTTTTTTACGTACTCCAAAAAATGTATATTTTAAGGGTCGAAAGGGTTTTATTATTTAAGTGACAAGAAATGAAAATTTGTTTCGGAAAAGGATTATTTGAATTTTTTATTCAGAGTTGCCACTTGGCATAATTCGGTGTTCCAAGTCACCTTTGAAAAGTCCTTTCCGAAACCATTTGACTCTTAAACTGGGTTGCGAATAGAGATTCCAGCTAAGGAATTCTATTGACCGAGGGGAAGGTGTTAGGCACCCCTCGATCCCGTGGTTCAACCACGGTCACTTGGTAGAGTGTATCGACTATTTTTGGCATTATGAAATGTATAAACGACACAAAAGAATGCAAAATAACCAAACAATAAAAAAAACAAAGCAGGCCAAAAACGTAAAGTACAGTCCAATCATACAGTCCGAAAAATAGAAAAAATACGAAAATATAAATCCTATCCTAAACTAAATCTAGACTAAGCTCCAATGCCTTACCCGATTTCGCGGGCCTTCATCACGGTCATTTTTCGCCAACATGATACGTCGGGGCATTCCCCGGTGAATAAATACAAGCGATCTCGGGGCATTCCCCGGCTAAATAAATACATTTGAATTAAACACGATAAGCTAGAAAGAAACATTCACACGCATATTCCAACATCCAACGAAACACTTATTCCTAAATTTTGCCTACCCAAACCTACGATTGCTTACCCGCTTGACTTACCATGATACTATCATGAAATTGATAAATAGACGTGAAAGTAACAAAAACAACGAATCAAAACAACAACAAATCAAAATTAATCCTAATTGACTTTAACAATTTTTAACTCACGCCCTGAATTCCATTTAAACCACATGATTAGTGCATGCTTCGATTTTTCAATCACATCTCATAATCCGAAAGCAATATCAAACACAACACAAACAATGAAGATTCAAACCAAACACATAACAAATAAATCATCCACACCAACAACATCAATAAAGTGTCAAAATAAATTAAAGATTCGGTTAGAAGAAATGGACCTTGATTAAACTAATCCTTGTCGATAGTAATGAAATCCGAAGACCAAAATACTCGATCGGAGAACCTCACAATGAAAAACTCCAAACTCGATATTGAATTCAACCGAAAAGATCGAAAAACCACCACAAAACCTCATGATGAATAACCCACAAATCCGAATAAACTTCAAAAAAACAACCTAAGATCCCGGATTCGAAACCCCAAACCAATGATTTCCAACTAACCTTGCACGAACCAAACCAACTTGGATGAATTCAAAACCTTAAGAAATAAGAAATATCAAACGAACCGAGGCTGAAATCGTGAAAAATCGAGAAGACCCATATGCAAAATTTTGTTGGAATAGGTGAAAAACGAACTGGGTGACGTTGTCGGTCACCGGCATCACTGTTTCCGACGACTGTCACCGGTATCACTGGACCGAGAGAAAGAAAGCCATGGCTATAGCGGGTTGGCTGTCATCGTTGTGGCTGAGACGATGGCGGCATCTCGCCAGAGGGAAAGAGGAGGGAGATCGGGAGTTGGAGCGGTGACCGGTGGACGGCTAATAGTGGACGGCTAACGGTGACGACGGAGAGGCAGCGAACGGAGGCCTTTTTCTTTTCAGTTTTTGGAGAGAGAGAGTAGAGAAAGAGTAATCGTGGACCATGAGAGAGAGCGGTGCCGGCACCGGCACCAGCGAGATATATGGAGAGAGAGAGTGATAGGCGGCATCTCGCTAGAGGGAAAGGGGAGGGAGATCGGGAGTTGGAGCCGTGACCGGTGGACAGCTAACGGTGGACGGCTGACGGTGAAGATGGAGAGGCGGCGAACGGAGGCCTTTTTCTTTTCAGTTTTTGGAGAGAGAGAGTAGAGAGGGAGTGATCGTGGACCATGAGAGAGAGCGGTGCCGGCGCCGGCACCGGTGAGATCTATGGAGAGAGAGAGTGAGAATCTAGAGAGAAGGTCTAGAGATATGGAAGGCTAGAGAGCAGGTGAGCTAATTTTTTTTCTTTGTTTTTGGTTACTGTTCCCCTCTATTTTGTGTGTATGTGGGAATATATATATATCTATCCTTTTTTGAGTCCTTTCTTCTTGGACAAAAAAAAAAGAGGGGGGGTGACGTGGGGTAGGGTATGGGGCATGGGGTAGTGATGTGTTGTCCAAAATTGATAGGAGGGGTGGTTAATTTTGTTACAAAAGAATATTTGGGGATTAGGTTTGTTAATGGGTTTTGTTATATTTATATTTTTATGAGATATAATCATACAGGTGAAAGCACGTGGTAAAACAAGGGATAAAATGTGTAACTTGGGTCTTCGGGAGGGACAGAATTAGGTGTCTACATAGGATTACACTATTAAGATGTAAATTTGCAAAACAAAAATAAACATTAATAGACATAAGTTTAATGTCTTTCTAAATTGTGTATAGTCATATTTTAGTTTTTTCTCATCACTTTCCTACTACTACTGCTGCTACTGCCACTGCCTGCTTCTTCTTCTATGATTTAATGTCTTTTTAAATTATGACCTGTCATATTTTATATTTTTTTGTCATTGTCCTACTAGTGCTGCTGCTACTTGATTTGATGTTTTCCATCCATAAGTAGGTTATTTAATGTGAACAAGTAATTTTATTTAATAGAATTTATAATAAACAATTATTAATAGGTTATGATAAATTAAATTAGACTAATGAGTAATTATATTTGACATCTTGTACACAAGGAAGTTACTTAAAATATAATTGTGGGTATTTCTATTTAATTGTACTCTTTTACGCACTAAATGTTCTTTTACACTAATAGAAAATATAGAAAAATAGTTGTATGTTTTTTGCATTTGTAATGATTGTGAGGAAATAATTAACAGCTAATGATTTTCGTAATTTTCTTTTGCATGTTTTTGGATAGGTTATACGGGTTCTCAAATCTCAGTTGAACAAAGCAGGTGCCTGTTCGATTCAATTAACTAGGTCATGAGAGATTGATAGAGGATTTGTAGTCAATTCAATTATGGAGATCAATAAAGATTTGTGGTTATAATTCTTGCGGTTCATCGAAATGTGTTGAGTCAGGTTTTTCCAAAATCTAACAGTTTGTTAGGACTTATGATTTGACAATTAAGATTTATATTCCGTTAAAAAGTTAGCGATTTATTTAGCTAAGTACTTCTCTCATTAAAACATAGCTAGGGATTTGTTATAAGTAACATTCGTAGTTAAACCATCATTCTTGGAGGAAATATTTAGCGCCAATTGGTTCTTCTCACAATCTTTGGGGTTTGTTGGTAAGCAACAAGATGACTTTGAATAACAACTAATCTCTATGGGGAATGACGAAAATGTGGATACAGATATGGTATCAATTCTAGTGCACTCGACCAATAACTTTGACATTGAGAATGTCCATAATGGTGAAACTTGTGCGAAGAGTTGGGAAAACATGATGCATGAGGAGATGGTAGCATCCCCTTCAGGCATTATTAGCCCCTAAATTTGCACCTAACGAGGCCTTGGTAGTCCCATCATTATCTGCAGGACATATTAACTTTGACGGGTACTCCAAATAATAATATTGCAAAAAATGATCATCTTAATGAACTTGTAACTAATAATGTTGGTAAGTTTGACTCTCTTACATATGTTAACACTAGTAGGAATTATAAGTTGTTGGAGGTAGTTATTTTTCTCAAGATATTCTGCAAGATGCAGATTCATTTGAGGAAAGAGAGAGAGGAAGATAAATTCTTGGATAACTATTTTTCTAATGCTGCTAGGGACGTCGACAACTCCCCTAGACAACAAAAAAGTAGAAAAAGATATATTAAAAAACAAAAATTTTGGTAGACATCCTAATTGGGATGATAAAGTGTATGAGGATTTTATCTGAAAACAACTACTAATGAGAGTATGCAAAGCAGAAGGTGACAAAGTTCACTAGAATTAAGGAGAACTAATGAATTTTCAAGACCTCTTGATTAAGTTGAGGAAAGGAGACAATGAAAAGAAAGATTTGCAAATTTTATGGTAGGTCACGAAGGTCATCACAAATATTGAGTAGTCTGTTAAGAGACAGGGTTGCCATCCGCGGACATCTCCAAGCTTGTTTTAGACTATAGGATGAAGGGGGTGGTCAAACATGTTGAGAAAGGAAACAAACAACATGTTAAGTTTGGGATGTTACTGAAGAAAACATTTCTAAAAATTATGGAAGGACTTGTGTGAAAATGTTATTATGAGTTTGGAGTTGTTATCACACCCACCCTATTCTTGGGGTTGCCTAAAAAGCTAAGGCAAAGTGCATGAAATCATCAATCCGATCCTCTCTGATTCTTTCTCAGGTTTAATAAAACAATAAATCCTTCCTCCGGAGTAGATTTCTTATTGATTGCACAATTCTAGAGCTCTAAGGTGATGTATCTTATACTTGGGTTGTAATCATCAATCTTTAACAAAGATGCTGTGAGAGCCTTATAAACTTCCTCACCATAATTTTTTTTCAAGACTTTCAGATTTTCATCTGCATCATTTATCACATTCTCAGGTTTCCTGTTAGCCATAACGACTTTATGGGATGCCAGCCAAGGTTTCTAAGGAATTCCTCCCATAATGAGCATTAACTCTATTGGTCTTTCATATGCTTCTGACTCATCATAGTCCCTCTTTATTACTTCATGGAATGGTCTGTTGTCGATCTCCCTCATCCTATTAACACCAATTTGAACTATTTACACCAATTTGACCAACTCTTGGTGGCTCCTTTAAGCTATTAACCAAATCTTTTTGAGTGTCTTACAACCCATCATTACTATTTCTTTCCTTCACTATCAGAGTATGATTTAATGCTTCCAAATCATTGTATTCTTTTTCCTTCTCTCTTAAACTTTTAAGGGGTGTTTCCACATTTTTCGAAACTTCTTGATCACCTTCATCTTTAATATGTTTCATCACTTTCAAGGACTATGCACTTGTTTGCGAGGATTTGTTTACATATAGTGAATTGAATGCTCGTGATAAAATCCTCACAAACAAGGGCATAGTCTTTGAGCGTGATGAAACTATTGAAGATGAAGGTGATCAAGAAGTTTTGAAAAAGGAGGACGCACTCCTTAAAAGTTTAAGAGAGAAGGAAGAAGAATATGATGGTTTGGATGCACTAAATCAAACTCTGATAGTGAAGGAAAGAAACAATAATGATGAGCTACATAATGCTTAAAAAGAGTTGATTAATCGATTAAAGAAGCTATCAAGAGTTGTTCCAATTGATGTTAGGAGAATGGGGGAGCTCGACCACAAAGTATTCCATGAAGCAATGAAAAGGAACTTTAATGAGGCCGATGAAAGTGCTGTAGAGTTATGCTCATAGTGCGAGGAATACCTTAGAGACCATGGATAGCATCCCATCAAAGTCTTTATAGTTAATATGAAATCTTAGAATGTTATGGATGATGAAGATGAAAAGCTGAAAGACTTCAATAAAAATTATGGTGAGGAAGTTTACAAAGTTGCCACAACAACTTTTATAGACTTTCTGTGTATCATCTCAGAGCTTTGGAATTATGTAGTTAACAAGAACGATATTAAGGAGGAAGGAGTTACTGGGTTACTAAACCTGTGGAAAAAGATGAAACTGCCCAACAAGTTCCAAATGGATTGCTCAAAATCTATGACAACCTTCTTGATCTATCTTGGGTTTTGCAGATCTACGACAGGTGGGGAGTTGATGTCTCGATTTGTTCAACTTTTTATGGGATGAAATTATCCACGAAATTTCTTCTTTCAAATAAATATAAAAATAGAAAAGTCTATTTGATGAATCTTTATAGTGTTGAGTAAAAGTGGATAGAAACTGATAGAAGTGTTTTGATATAAAATTTGGAAGGTATATGCCACTAAATTATTTTCCTAATAAAGCTTAAGTATAAGATTACATAATTAAGATATAAATTTGAAAAATAATGTAACATTCTAGACATTAGTTTAATTTCTTTCCAAATTGTGGTCAGTCATATTTTAAAATTTTCTCCTCAATTCCTACAACTACTACTCCCGCTACTTGATTTTATTTATCCCGTCCACAAGCAGATTACTTAATCTAATTACATGCAATTTTTTTAAATAGAACTGATAATAAGAAATAATTAATTAGCTATAACAAATTAAATTACACTACTGATTAATTATATTTGATGTATCTCATACAGAAGCAGATTATTTAAAATATAATTGTATGTAATTCATTCTATTTAATGGTGTTCTTTTAGACTCTTGGTGTCTACTTACACTAATAGAAAAATGGGTTTATTTTTTTGCATTTGTAAGGATTATATTTTTATTGTTTCATCTAGACTATTGATTCATTTTGAGATATTAATTAGTGGCTAATGATTTTTGTAATTAGCTTCCTAATATTTTGGTTGGGTGATACAAGTTCTCCAATCTGAGTAGATTAGAGTTAGTGTTTGCACAATCCAATTAGCTGGGTCATGAGAGAGCAATAAAGGATTTGGAGCCAATTAAATTAGAGAGATCTGTCAAGATTTGTGGTTATAATTCTTGCAATCCATCAAAATTTGTGATTAGTCAAGTGTTTCCGAATTCTGAATATTTGTTAGGACTTAAGATTTGACAATTAAAATTTGTATTGTTAGTTTCCTATATCAACCGAATATGTTTTAATAATTACAAACTAATGACTGTTAACTTGCAGGATCTACCAGAAGGATAATTAAGGCAAGCAAGATCACCCTGGAAATATAAATTGGAAAAGAATCTTGTGCAATCCTTAATTACATGGGAATCAAGGCTGGATTTGGAACAATATCAAAAGAGGATCTCATAAGATCACGTAAGATCCCAAGTTCCAAGGAAAATCAGTAAAATTGCAGAGCAATATAGAAGGAGATTACACCCTCTTCATGGCCATGAATAGTTATGAAGAAAGTCAAGCCATGCTTTATATATATATGGACATATCTAATATGGGCGTATTACCCTCAATCAAGGAACCAAATCAAATCCTCGATTAAGAAGAAATCTCTTGGGTTTCCTCTTGAAACAAAACAATAGGATCAGCTGAAGAATATAAAAGGAGAAGACTGAAGGCTCTAGACTCTACGCAACTTCACAGGATATTCTTAACTGTGTCTCAATATTAGTCTTAATAAAGCTTTGTACTTCTTTATTTACAATAATTACAAAAATAAAGATTGAGTCAACTTAGTCATACCAGTTGAGGCTGTGTCACAAGATCTAAATCAGATATTTCTACTAGATCTGTACTCCAACTCTACTTTGAAATCACTAAGGAAACTCCTAAAACCCAAGAGGATTGATAGTAGGCACCACATTGGTGTTCCAAACCAGGATAAATGTCTGTGTCATTATTTTATTACTTGTTTATTTAACTTTAGATTTGTTCTATTCAGTATACTAGTTTGCAGGTGAGTTTACTGTAAAGCCTGGACAGTCGACCCAAAAAAAGTTTCAATTCACCCCTCTCTTGAAATTTAATTGGTATCAGAGTTGATTTCACCAATAGTTTTTGTTAAATGCGCAAGAGCAGTGATCTAAAGACAAACCATCAGATTCCAGGATCCCTCTTTCAAGATGATCACTTAACCACAAGACCTTCATATTTTAATGGATAACACTACTCTCATTTGAAGAATAGTTTCAATTTTTTTTTCATCTAATGACTTCCAAGCATGGTTTGTCATTTAGACAGGTCCCAGGCCCATTACAAGGCTCAAAGAAAAATAGAAGGACAAAGAATCACGTAGTGTTGACTTGGATGACTTTGAAAACTTCAAAGTCACCAAAGATCAATAAGAGGTAATTCAAACTAACGTAAGAGCTATAAGTATAGTCTATTGTGTAGTTAGCAAAGTTGAATACGACAAGATATCAACCTGAGAAATCACAAAAGAGATGTGGGATAAATTAGAAGTACCATACAAAAGAACCACCAAAGTCAGAAAGGCTAGAATCAATGCTCTAGTCAATGAGTATGAGCTTTTCAAAATGAAAAAAATTAAAGCGTGTAATTAATGTTTTCTCGTTTAAGCAAAATTGTATTGAACTTAAATCCTTAGGAATGATCTATCCAAATTGTATACAAGTCTAAAAGTTTGTAAGAAGTCTCCCAAAAGCATGCAAAAATAAATTTTCCATTCTAGAAGATGGGGAGATGAACAATGTGACCTACAATGAATCAAGAGGTAAGGTCATTGTCTATGAAAAAATCATATTAATAGGTATAACAAGGAAGAAAGGAATAAAACAGTCACTTTCAACATCATAACAACTTGATGAAGACAACGGTTAGGGAATGGCTCTCATAAATCGCGAAGTAAGGCAGATCTTGAAACAAATGATCAGAGACCATAAGGATACAAGAATAATGAATTCACTTGGAATGATGAACACTATAGCTACTGTGCAAAACTGGGGCATATTAAGCAGAATTTTCCACAATTAAGAAGAAGATCTTCCAAGAAAAATTAAAACTTTTTGAGCATAGAGCGATGAAGATGAAACTCAAGAAGAAACAGAAACGACCAACATGTGTTTCATGGAAAAAAAGTGAACCAAGTGAGGTAAGACCCTTCAATCGTCATAATTGCAACCTTCTTCAGATATTGTCATAATCTTAATATGATTACTCACGAGTTTTAAAGTTATTGATGAATACAATAAACTTGCTCAAGAAAATAAAAGTTGGGAAGTTCAATAAAAATGAAAGCTTGGAGAGGAAAGAAAAAACTTGCAAATTGAACTTGAAGCATGTCAAATCAAAACTTACTCACTTTAAGAGGAACTTGATGATGTAAAAATATAGTTATACAACATTAGAAAATCACCAAGTCAAAGTTCTATAAGATCAAACTCATTTAAAACTAAAACAAGCTCCCAATCAAATTTGTTTGAGTCAACTAAAACCTCTTTCTCCTTTGAAAGGTTAGTATGCTACACTTGTGGGGAAAAAAAGGCACAAATCACATCACTACATACAACAGTCTAAAGGTGTGTAGGTTTGGCAACCGAAAGAAAGTACTTTTAACCCTTAAGAAGCCAGGACCACTTGGGTATCTAAACAAAATTAATCTTCTTATTTTGCAAGAATATATCCAAAAAGGTTATAAGAAAGGAATGTGGATCATATATAGAGGAAGTTCCAAACACATGACCGGCAAAAAGAAAATTTTTGTTCTCTAAAGAAAATTAGAGGAGAATCAGTCAGATTTGGAGATAATGCTAAAGGTCACGTCACCGGAGTTAGCTTAGTGAAGCTCAACTCTTCCTGTGAGATCGTTGAAGTATACCTCATGGATGGTTTTATACACAACTATTGAGTATAAATCAAATATATGACTAAGGATTTGGAGTATCATTTAAAGCTGAGGGTTTCTCCATCAAATATGAAAAAAGAGATATTTCTCTTATCGGTGAACGTTTTAATAATATTTATGTTCTTAGCAATCCTAATTTTTCTACTCTGACTTATCTCACTGTGCAAACAAATGGTACATGGTTGTGGCACAAAAAACTTGGGCATGCCATTGAAAGGCTCTCTAGACTTGGACAAGTGAAAGGTCTACCAAAGTTAAGGTTTGATAAGGATAACATTTGTGAAGCTTGTCAATTTGGTAAACATACTTTGACATCTTTTTAAGTCAAAGATATTGTCTCCGCCACAAAAGCCCTCCAAACAATCCACTTGGATTTGTTTGGTCCCACCAAGATCGAAAGTATTGGGAGAAAAAGATACGTATATGTCATTGTTGATAATTATTCTTGTTTTACTTGGGTAATATTTGTTGCTAACGAGAATGAAATATTCACTAATTCGAGATATTTTATAGAAGAGAACAAAGAGAAGCAGGACATTTTATTACCTATGTTCATAGTGATCATCGTAAAGAATTCAAAAATAAGGATTTTAGAGAGTAATATGCTCAAAATGGACACACACTGAACTTTTCCTATCCTCGATATCCTTAATAGATAAGTGTGGTGGAACAAAAGACTAGATCTCTTCAAGTGACCGCAAAAACCATGCTCCTAGAGAATAGTCTACCAGATCATTTTTGGAAATATCCAGTAAGTACAACATGTCATAGTCTTAACAGATGTCTCATCAGATCAGTTCTAAAGAAAACTCCCTATGAGTTATTGAGAGGAAAAAACCCTAATATCAGTTATTTTCATCTTTTTGGTTGCAAATGCCTATCTACAACAATGGTAAGGATAACTTAGGGAAGTATGACCCACGATGTAACGAAGTAACGAAGGTATTTCACTTGGGTATTTTCCCACTAGTCTCGCTTACATAAATTATAATAAACAAACTCAATGTGTTGAAGAATCTATATATATTTTATTTGATGAAACTAATCACTCATCTATAAGCTTGAGTTTTGATGAAAAGAAGGTAAATGATCCACAATCAGGAGACAAAGCAGACATAACTCCTGAACCATCAATCGTTAAGTCGACTACGACCTATCCATAGTCAGTTCCCGTTGATGAGAGAAGAAAAATGAATGTCCCAAGAGAATAAATACATAATGCAATCTTTCCAAATGACTTTATCATCAAAAACCCAGATGATAAGATGCAGATGAGTCTTCACTAAGAAAACAAGTATTTGTTACTCTTGTATCTCAAATCGAGCCTAAAAAGAATGATGTCCATCAAAGATGAGTCTTGGGTTGAGTCCATACGGGAAGAATTAGAACAATTGGAATGAAACTAACTATGGAGTCTAATTGAAAGACCCAATAATTATTTAATTGTTGAAACAAGATGGGTCTACAAAAATAAGCTGAGAGAGGAAGGTAAGGTTATTCAAAATAAGGCAAGAATTGTAGCTCAAAGGTACTAATAGAAAGGTATTAACTAAAATGAAACCTTTTCTCCCAAAGCAAGGTTAGAATTGATTCGAATTCTAATGGCATTTTCTACTTTTAAACTCTCTAAACTATATCAAATGGATGTAAAACGTGCTTTCCTAAATGGTTACATTCATGAAGAGGTCTATGTTAAAAAATCTCCTGATTTTGAAAATCCATCTTATCCAAACCATGCTTTCAAATTTTCAAAAGAACCTTATGGTCTCAAATAAGCTCCAAAAGCATGGTATGGGGGGTTAAGTACTTTTCTGCTCAATAATAATTATCAAAGAGGAAAAACTGGTACTACTCTCTTCACTCAAAAGCTACACTCTCATTTACTTATTGTGCAAATCTATGTTGATGATATTACTTTTGGGAGATCTGACATTTCTTTGTGCGAGAACCTTGCAAATCTAATGATGGGAGAAATTAAAATGATCCTCATAGGAGAACTCACGTTCTTCTTGAGGTTATGGATCAAGTAAATCTCTATGGGTTCTTTTATCAGCTAATCTAAGTACACTAGAGAGCTTATAAAAAATATGGAATGAAAAAAGGAAAGGCTTTCAGAACTTTAATGAGCCCTTCAGCAAACCTAGATTCTGATACATCAAAAAATAATGTTGATGAAAAGACGTGCAGAGGAATTATTGGGTCTTTGATCTACTTAACTGAAAGTCAAATAGAAATCATGTTCATCATGTGTAAATGCCCAAGGTTTCAGTCGACTCCCAAAGAGTCCCACTTGACTACTGTCAAAAGAATTATTTGCTATCTTATTTGAACATAAAAAATTAGATATTGGTAGCCTCACTCCTCAAACTCTGACTTAGTTGGCTACTTAGATGCTAATTTTGTAGGTGATAAAAGTGATAGAAAGAGCACTACTAGAACATGTTGGATTCTTGGTTATGCCCTAATTTCATGTCATAGCAAGAAACAAAATTCAGTTGCTCTATCAACTACCAAAGCTGAATACATAGCCATTGGTAATTGTGGTACTCAAATTTTATAAATTATGCATCAATTACTTGATCTTGAGTTATCATTAGAGTCAGTGCCTATTATGTTAGACAATACTAGTGCAATTGATTTGTCAAAATACATGGTGTATCATTCTAGGGACAAGCACATAAATATTAAGCATCATTTAATTCGTGATCATGTAGAAAGTGGAGATTTTTCCTTACAATTTGTTAATCCTAAAAATCATCTTTCTGATATTTTTAAAAAACCCTTACTAGAAGAAATATTTTCTTTTTTAAGGAAAAAACTCGGTATATCATGCATTGATGGAATTTAATTGCATAAACCCTTTTACTTTGGTAAAAAATCTTTTTTACAAAATTCTATCCATAATATCACCCTCTGACTCCGTACCTTTTCCTTTCTTATACACCCTTTATATGCCTCATTTTCTCTTCCTAATTAATTACTGTCCTTTACCCTTTCAATTCCCAAAACTTCGTCATCCCTTCATCTTAAAAGTTACCTCGTTCACTTATATCTTTCAACTCCCGCCACTTCATCTTCCTCTTTCTCCTTTTATACCCCTCTCTCTTTCTATATTCCTTCTTTTAATGACCAAAACTCGATCATCTAAGAACCTCTCTAAAACCCTTCTATACTGCCTATCCAATAAACATAACATAGTTCTCATATCTGGGTTCTTTGAAGAAGAGTCCTTTCATTCCCACCAACAACTCTCAATAAAAAATGATCTGCTCCCAATCCCAACTCCTCAGTTAAGAAAAGACACCCCTCTCCTCTGGATTCTCTTCTACCATAGGACATTTATGAATTCTGAACCTTCTCACAATGAGAGAAATTTGTTACTCTCACAAATCACCCTATTGTGCCTGGGAGAATAATAAATCTCTCTAATTTAAAAGAATATCACTATAATATAAATTCCTTTTTTAAACTTCAATATCTGTAATACCCCACATGTTTCTAAGCTAGAAAGTGAATAAGTATTCCTACATATGACATCTCCTATCCTGTGATTCATAATTGAGCACATGACTTATAATGAATATCCTAGTGATAGGATAGCTTATGATGCATTAAGCATGTTCATATGAGTCAGTTAAGGTAATACAAGCTAAGAGTTTTTGAATCCATCAAGTTTTAGTGTTTGATTTTGTAAGGGTCATCTTAGAACGAGTATAACACAATGTTAATGTGGTATTTTAGCTGATTTAGACCCACCAAATGGTAGAGAATCGAATTATTGTTCCAACGATACCAATTTCGCCTTAATACAATACCCGAGCGAAAAGCTATGCCCATTTTCGTGAGAGACAGTAAGGATAGGCGATTGGTTAGACGCCACCCAACCCAAGAATAGGCGATTGGTTAGGCGCGGCCTAACCTAGCTTAGGCAACTACTTGGGCGCCACCTAAGTCAGTTCCAGGTGCCAAAAACACTCTGTTTTGAGTTATTTTAAGGGTAATTAAGTCTTTTAACACTCCTTACACGTCCCTAAACTTAACCCTAAAAAATATATAGCTTCTAATCATTTTACAACCCTATTATCATCTCAAAGTTCATCATCCAAGATCACTAAAAGGCAAAAACAACTAGGGTTGCGTAACTAAGCTTGAAGATCCGATTTCAAGAAAATTCCTACGTCAATCATCAAGAATCTTCCTTCTAAGGTATGCGTGAGTTGATTAATGGATCCCTTTCATCCATAAAGCTCAAAAACCCTCTTTTTCATCATAAAGTATGATTTCTATATTGTTGGGTATTGATGATCATGTTGTTTATACTGGGTGATTCCCAAGATGGAATCTTTATATGTTTTTTTTGAATTTCGTGATATCATATGAGTTGAAAACATGTAAATTTGGTTGTTCATGATGTATAATTTAATGATTTCACCTATTCTTAAGATGTGCATGTAAGGTGTTTGATAAAATGCCTAAGAAACTATAAATCATGCAATATAGCTAAATTGTGACTACGTGAATGATTCATGATATGCCCTTACGTTCCACTGACTTCTATGTTGATAATGTTCCATATAAATGTTGTTGGAATGCGCATGAACTATTCTTATGAAATTATTCTATGTTTACTTGCAAATCCTACTTATGAACAAGATATTTGATAACCATGCAATCCACATGAAACTACTTATGAACAAGATATATGATTACCATGCAATCCACATGAACTTCCATGCTATTGGTAAGTGTTGCCAATATGATTATGCAATGAACATGATACTAAGATTGTACAAGTACTTCCATGTGATATGAAATCCTTTCCATGCAATACATTGTTGATTACCATGCTTAGTATGAGATCCCTACTTATGATATTATAAATTATGGACTCTACTCTTATGATCAAGTCAGTCATTTGTGTCAGTTTCCTTCCATCAAGTCGTGGGGGTACTTGTTCCCAAAACTGTAGCTGTGCGCCTAGATCCATGTCATGTTTCACGATATCCGAACTCAAGCTATGATTGCATAGACTTCAGTCAGTCATGTTACTTAGAAAAACCTCATGATCTTAGTCAATTTGTTAGATATCAGTAATATTCCACCAATAAACAGAATTTAGTAAGATTAAGTCATGCACAGTCCATTATTCATGTCCAGTCCCTCCAGATGGGAGTAGAGGTTAGCACCGAGTGAACCCAAGGATGGGAACTCACCCGCCAGTTTAGGATGTGATTCTTATTAGTCATCCTTGTGTTCCAGAACTACATAACCATATTAGGTTGAGATATCTTAACCCATTAGATTAAGGTTGATAAGGTGGCTTAGCCCGTCAGTTTAGGGTTCCCACCATTCTCATGTACTACCCGCTAGGTAAGGGTCACTCACAAGCTGTACTTACCCGATGCATGGTATGGACACCCCTCCAGTTGGGGAAGAGATTGGACCCCAGCGTATCCATAACGGCATACATGGGGTATGTCGGTTAAACACTACTTCGTATAATTTTAGTATCAGTCTCAGTAAAAGAACTCAAGGCATTCTTCAGATTTCAGTATATACAAGACTGTCAGATACAGTCGTCTATGTTATCAGTTTCAGTATCAGTCATGACAGTTATCAGTAAACCATGTATTAGCTTACATGTCATGCTATCACGTATTCACGGTCCTAGTTTCTATATATTTGTGTTTGCACTTCCACGTTCATATTAGTCAGTCAGTGTTGTTGATACATGAAACCCTTTAAGTTCAGCCTACCTTTCTCGTATAGTCAGTACTTTAGTTTTACTGACACATTTGCACTATGGTTCTTTCTTTTCCAGTTACACCATAGGTTCCGAGACACAAGCTCCAGCCAAGCAGTAGCGGTAGCATTCTAGGCGCAGAGACACAGTGAGTCCTCATTGATTCAAGGACAATATGATTTGATTCATTTATTTATTTCTTCAATTCAGTTTTATGGAGTTAGTTGGAGACATGTTCCTTCAACTCCTTATTCAGATAGTTTAGAGGCTTTCAGATTTATGTTCAGATTAAGTTGTTTTGGGTATTTTCACCCACATGATTTTATTCAGTTGAACCTTATGGCCTTACAGTTCTATATATTCCGCATTATTATATCATGATTTGTAGTATAAAGGTACAGATATCAGTTATGGGTTAGCTTGTGGTCCCTCGGGGTCATGAGCACCGTGTAGCATTCCAGTTTAGCAAATTGGGGTGTTACAAACTTTGTATTAGAGCCTAAGGTTCAATAGAGTCCTAGGTTGTCTGAAAGCTGCATCTAGTAGAGTCTTGTACATGGGTGTGTTGCGTGCCATATTTATGTGTGGGAGGCTATAAGATGTTTTAGGAACAGTTCCCTTTCTTCATTATTCATGTCATGCTAGTGAGCATAATCACAAGTTAAACTCTCAGTCTAATCCATTCTTTTCTTATTCTAGACCATGGCCCCAAAGAGAAGAAACCAGCCAGCTCCTTAGCCCAAAGATCCTTTGGGCAAACATATTTCCCATGCGGATTTAGCCGTATTTACCACACTTTCTCAGTCCATGGCTGCACAGACTGAATGGAAACCAGTCATTTTGGCCAATCCTGTGGCCAATCTCAAAGAATCTAGGGTTCAGGACTTCACCCGGATAAACCCTCTATCTTTCCATGGGTCTAAGTTTGATGAGGACCCTCAGGAGTTCATTGACCATGTCCAGAAGGTCATTGATATTATGGGTGTTACTGCTATTGAGAGCGCTTATGATTGGTATAAACAGTGGAAGTATAAGAGGTTAGATAATACAGGCCCTATCGAGTGGGAGGAATTTGTCACAGCCTTCTTAGACAGATTCTTTTCCCAAGAGTTGAGGAAAGCCAAAGTTCTTGAGTTCATCAACCTCAGGCAGGGGAATATGATGGTTATAGAGTATTGTCTTAGATTTACTCAGCTATCCAGGTATTCTCCTTATGTGGTTGCAGACAATAGAGCTAAGATGAGCAAGTTCATGTCAGGGGTCAACGATAGCGTGGCAAATGAGTGTAGGTCTATGATACTGATCGGTGATATGACCTTAGCCAGACTCATGACCCATGCCCAGCAAGTAGAAGAGCAGAAGTTTAAGACTAGGGAGAGGCAGAACAAGAGAGCAAGGTTAGGTATTTTCAACTTTGCTCACCCCAAGTCAGATGGAGGAAACCATTCACAGTTTTGCTCCAAGTCATCCATTCTAGCTCCTTCCTCTACCAGCGCTCTAGTGCCAAAGTTCAGAGATGGCAACAGAGACAAAGCGCTAGGCTCTAAATCTTAGGGCAGTGTTAGTAGTGCCCGAACGAATCCCCTTTGTCAGAATTATGGTAAGAACCACAAGGGCATTTGTAGAGCCGGTAGTGATGTCTGTTTTAGTTGTGGCAAGCTAGGCTATAGGATTAGGGAGTGTCTGCAATCAAGTCTTTAGGGTAAGCAAAATCAGTCTACAGCTCAGTCCAGTCGCCTGAACCAACAAGATGCCATTTCCAGTGCTACCAGTAGGCAATGCCCAAACAGACTCTATTCTCTTCAGTCCCCGCAGGATCAGGAAAATTCTCCTGATGTCATTACTGGTACGTTACAGATTTTCCATGTTCATGTTTATTCTTTGCTAAACCCAGGTGCATCTTTGTCTGTTGTTACTCCATACATAGCAGGCGATTTCAAAATCAGTTCCAAAGTCCTAGCAAAGCCCTTCTCAGTCTCTACCCCAGTGGGTAAAACCATCATAGCCCGGCGGGTATACAGGAACTGCCCGATTATGATATCTCATAAATCTACGTCAGCAGATTTAATGGAGTTAGAGATGACTGATTTTGATGTCATTCTCGTCATGGATTGGCTTCATTTCTGCTAAGCCACAATCAACTACAGAAATAGGATAGTTCAGTTTTAATTCCCGAATAAGCTCGTGCTAGGGTAGAAGGGTAGCATTTCAGCGTTCAGGGGTCAACTTATTTCCTACCTTCAGGAAAGAAAAATGATTTCTAAGGGATGTTTGTATTATATCATGCATGTTAAAGATTCCAGTTCTGAATCTTCCAGCCTCGAAACAGTCCCTATTGTTAATGAATACTCAGAGGTCTTTCCCGAAGATCTTCAAGGCATTCCTCCCGAAAGGGAAATAGACTTCGGTATAGACCTTCTTTCGGATACTCAACATATTTCTATTCTGCCATACAGAATGGCACAGCAGAACTCAAGAAACTGAAAGATCAATTGAATGATATCTTAGATAAGGGATTCATCAGACCCAGTGTTTCCTCATAGAGTGCACCAGTATTTTTCATGCGCAAGGAAGACGGTTCTCTCAGGATGTGTATTGATTACCGTTAACTCAACAAGGTCACGGTCAAGAACAAATATCTTCTTCAAAGGATTGATGATCTATTCGACCAAATTTAGGGTGCCAGTTACTTCTCCAAGATAGACCTCAAATCAGGCTATCATTAGCTCAGAGTTAGAGAATGTGACATTTCGAAGACAACTTTTCATACTCGATATGGTCACTTTGAATTTTTAGTCATGTCCTTTGGTCTTACCAATGCCCCTGCATCTTTTATGGATTTGATAAACCATGTGTTTAAGCAGTACTTGGACATGTTTGTCATAGTCTTCATAGATGATAGTCTGGTCTATTCTTGCATAGAGCGTGATCATGCAGACTATCTTAGGATTGTTCTTCAGACTCTCAGGGATCACCAGCTATTCGCTAAGTTCAACAAGTGCAAATTTTGGCTAAGATCAGTAGCATTCCATGGACATATTGTTCCTGGTGATGGCATTAGAGTAGATCCTCAGAAAACTGAGGCTATAAGAAACTGGCACAGACCCATATCTCCATTACATATTAGGAGTTTCTAGGGTATGGCTAGCTATTATAGATGGTTTGTCGAGGGATTTTCTTTTATTGCATATCTCATGCCAAGATTGACTCAAAAGAAGATTATATTTCACTGGTCAGATTCATGCGAGAAGAGCTTTCAAGAGTTGTAGACTCGACTTACCTCCGCTCCAGTTCTAGCTATTCCATCTAGTTTAGATGATTTTGTAGTCTATTGTGATGCATCCAGAGTGGGTTTAGGTTATGTCCTCATACAGCATGGTAAGGTCATAGCCTACGCCTCAAGAAAGTTAAAGCCACATGAAAAGAATTACCCTACTCATGATCTTAAGTTAGCAGCCGTAGTTTTTGCCTTGAAGATTTGGAGGCATTATCTCTATGTAGTTCATGTATATGTCTTCACAGACCATAAAAGCCTCCAATATGTCTTTTCCCAGAAAGATCTCAATCTTTGCCAGAGAAGGTGGCTAGAGCTCTTCAAGGATTACGACATAAGTGTTCTTTATCATCCGGGCAAGGCCAATGTTGTGGCCGATGCTCTTAGTCAACTTTCCATGGGTAGTATTTCTCACATTGAGGATAGTAAGAAAAACATGGCTCAGGAGATCCATTATCTTGCCAGACTAGGCATTTGCTTAGTCGATTCTTCAGAGGGTGGTGTATATATTCATAATAGTTCAAATTCATCTCTAGTTTCTGAGGTGAAAGAGAAACAAGACAGGGATCCTGGCCTTGTCAGGCTTAAAGAGTCAGTTAAGAATTAGAAAGTTGAGGTTTTCTCCCAAGGGGGAGATGGTGTTATTTGTTGTCAGGGTCGTCTATCTGTTCCAGGTGTAGATGAATTGAGGCAGCAAATAATTGCAAAAGCGCATGGTGCGCGATACACTATTCATCCAGGGGCCACTAAGATTCACCGCGACATACGGGAGATCTATTGGTGGAGTGGGATGAAGAGAGATGTTTCAAAGTTTGTAGCTAAGTGCTCTACATATCAGTAGGTTAAGATAGAGCATCAGAAACCTATTGGTTCTATGCAAGAGTTCACCATTCCTACTTAGAAGTGGGAAGAAGTTAACATGGACTTCGCGACGGGTTTGACCAGAACTCATCATCATCATGATTCAGTCTAAGTCATTATAGATAGAATGACCAAGTCAGCTCATTTCCTTCCTATTCGTACTTCTTATTCCGCTGAGGAATATGCCAAACTCTATATCAGGGAGTTAGTCAGTTTACACGGTGTTCCGCTATCTATCATCTCAGACAGAGGTACCCATTTCACTTTTCACTTTTGGAAAGCATGCCAAAAGGGTTTCGATACCCAAGTTTATCTCAGTACAACATTTTATGCTCAGAAAGATGGTCAAGAAGAGAGGACCATTCAGACTCTTGAAGATATGCTAAGGGCTTGAGCAATTGACTTCACGGGAAGTTGGGACGAGCACTTGACTTTGATTGAGTTTGCATACAACAATAGCTATCATTATAGTATTCAGATGGCTCTATTCAAAGCTCTCTATGGTAGGAGATGCAGATCTCTGATTGGTTGGTTTGAAGTTAGTGAGGCCTCAATCATAGGTCTTGACTTAGTATTCGACACCTTAGATAAAGTTCAATTGATCAAAGAGAGACTCTGGGCTGCTTAGAGCCGACAGAAGTCCTATGCAGATGTTCGTAGAAAGGATCTTGAGTTCGAGTTTAATGACTATGTCTATCTTAAGATCTCTCCCATGAAGGGAGTGAAGAGGTTTGGTAAGAAAGGGAAACTAAGTCCCCGGTATATCGGTCCCTTCAGAATTCTTTGTCGCTTTGATAAGGTAGCTTATGAGCTTGAGTTGCCTTCAGATCTAGCCTCAGTCTATCCATTCTTCCATGTGTCTTTGCTAAAGAAGTGCATAGAAGACCCTGCAGTTGTTGTCCGTATTCAGAGCATCGACATTCAGAACAGTGTCTCCTATGAAGAGATTTAAGTCGAAATCTTAGATTGTCAGACTCGTAGATTGAGGAACAAAGAAATCCCTGTAGTCAAGTTTCTTTGGCAAAATCAGTCTCATAAGGGAGCTACTTTGGAAGCAGAAGTAGATATACATACCAAGTATCCTCACCACTTCCCCGCCAATTCAGATCAAGCTCAAGGTAACAGTTTTCCTTAATCTTAGTTAGTTTCACGATCATGTTTCCAGTATAAACTTGGTACCTATTAACTGTTTTATACTCAGTCATGCATTTATTTGTCAGTAGTCCGTGCATCAGATATGCACGAGTTCAGTATGTTTAGCATGTCAGTCATGATATCAAGTTTCAGTTCTTCATGTTCACTTTAGGTTCTATTGTCGTGTATCCTTTCTCAGTAAATTCTCATTCGATGACGAATGTTCCTAAGAGGGAGATATTGTAATACCCTGCATGTTTCTAAGATAGGATGTGAATAAGTATTCCAATGTATGAAATATCCTATCCTATTATTCATACATGAGTACATGACTTACAATGAATATCCTAGTGATAGGATAGCTTATGATGCATTAAGCATGTTCATTTGAGTCACTTAAGGTAATACAAGCTAAGAGTTTTTGAATCCATTAAGTTTAAGCGTTGGATTTTGCAAGGGTCATTTTTTAACGAGTATAACCCTATGATAATGTGGTATTTTGGCTGATTTAGACCTACCAAATTGTACAGAATCAAATTAGCTTTCCAACGATACCAGTTTTGCCTTAATCCAATACCCGAGTGAAAAGTTATGACCATTTTCGTGAGAGACAGTAAGGATAGACGATTGGTTAGGCGCCGCCCAACTCAAGCATAGGTGATTGGTTAGGCGCGGCCTAACCTAGCTTAGGCATTCACTTGGGCGCCGCCTAAGTCAGTTCCAGGTGCCAAAAACACTCCGTTTTGAGTTATTTTAAGGGTAATTAAGCCTTTTAACACTCCTTAAACGTCCCTTAACTTAACTCTACGAAATATATAGCTTCTAAACATATTACAACCCTATTATCATCTCAAAGTTCATCATCCAAGATCGCTAAAAGAGAAAAACAACTAGGGTTGTGTAACTAAGCTTGAAGATCCGATTTCAAGAAAATTCCTCCGTCAATCATCAAGAATCTTTCTTCTAAGGTATGCGTGAGTTGATTTATGACCCCTTTCCTCCATAAATCTCAAAAACCTTATTTTTCATCATAATGTATGATTTCTATATAGTTGGGCATTGATGATCATGTTGTTGATATTGGGTGATTCCCTAGATGGAATCTTTATATGTTTTTCTTGAATTGCATGATATCATATGATTTGGAAACATGTAAATTTGGTTTTTCATGATGTATAATTTGATGATTTCACCTATGCTTAAGATGTGCATGTAAGGTGTTTGATAAAATGCCTAAGAAACTAGAAATCATGCAATATAGCTAAATTGTGACAAAGCGAAGTATTCATGATATGCCCTTACGTTCCAATGACTTCTATGTTTATAATGTGCCTTATAAATGTTGTTGGAATACTCATGAACTATTATTCTGAAATTATGCTATGTTTACTTGCAAATCCTACTAATGAACAAGATGTATGATAACCATGCAATCCATATGAACTTCCATGCTATTGGTATGGGTTGCCAATATGATTTTTCAATGAACATGATATTAAGATTGTGCAAGTACTTCCATGTGATATGAAATCCTTTCCATGCAATACATTGTTGATAACCATGCTTCGTATGAGATCCCTACTTATGATATTATAAATTATGGACTCTACTCTTATGATCAAGTTAGTCATGTGTGTCAGTTTCTTTCCATCGAGTCCTGGGGGTACTTGTACCTGAAAACTATAGCGGTGTGCCTAGATCCATGTCATGTTTCACGATATCCGAACTCAAGCTATGATTCCATAGACTTCAGTCAGTCATGTGACTTAAAAAAACCTCATGATCTAAGTTAATTGTCAGATATCAGTAATATTCCACCAGTCAATGGAATTCAGTAAGATAAAGTCATGCATAGTTCGTTATCCATGTCTAGTCCCTCCAGATGGGAGTAGAGGTTAGCACCGAGTGAACCCAAAGATGGGAACTCACCCGCCAGTTAAGGGTGTAATTCTTATTAGTCATCCTTGTGTTCCAAAACTACGTAGCCAGTGTAGGTTGAGACATCTTAACCCATCAGATTAGGGTTGATGAGGTGGCTTACCCCGTCAGTTTAGTGTTCCCACCGTTCTCATGTAGTACCCGATAGATAAGGGTCACTCACAGGCTGTCCTTACCCGATTCATGGTATGGACACCCCTCTAGTTAGGGCAGAGATTGGACCCCAGCTTAGCCATAATGGCACACATGGGGCATGTCGCTTAAACATTACTTCCCACAATTTTAGTATCAGTCTCAGTAAAAAAACTGAAGGCGTTCTTCAGATTTCAGTATATACAGGACTGTCAGATACAATCGTCTATGTTATCAGTTTTAGTATCAGTCATGACAGTTATCAGTAAACTATGTATTAGCTTACAGGTCATGCTATCACGTATTCACGGTCCCAGTTTCTATATATGTGTGTTTGCACTCCCACGTTCATATTAGTCATTCAGTGTTGTTCATACATGAAACCATTTATGTTTAGCCTACCTTTCTCGTATACTCAGTAATTTAGGTGTACTGACGCATTTGCACTATGGTTCTTTCTTTTCATATTACACCATAGGTTCTGAGACACGAGCTCCAGCCTAGTAGTAGCAGTAGCATTCTAGTCGTAGAGACACAGTGAGTCCTCATTGATTCGAGGACAATATGATTTGATTCATTTATTTATTTCTTCAGTTCAATTTTACGGAGTTAGTTGGAGACATGTTCCTTCAACTCCTTGTTCGGATAGTTTAGAGGCTTTAAGATTTATGTTCAGATTTACGTTTAGATTGAGTTGTTTTGGGTATTTTCAGCCACATGATTTTATTCAGTTGAACCTTATGACCTTACAATTCTATGTATTCCGCATTATTATATCAAGATTTGCAGTATACAGGTACAGATATAAGTCATGGGTTAGCTTGTGGTCCCTCGGGCTCATGAGCACCGTGTAGAATTCTGGTTTAGCGAATCGTGGTATTACAAACTTTGTATCAGAGCCTAAGGTTCAATAGAGTCCTAGGAAGTCTGAAACACGCATCTAGTAGAGTCTTGTACATGGGTGTGTTTCCTGCCACATTCATGTGCGGGAGGGTATAAGATGTTTTAGGAACTGTCCCCTTTCTTCATTATTCATGTCATGCTAGTGAGCATAATCACAAGTTAAACTCTCAGTCTAATCCATTCTTCTATTAGTCTAGACCATGGCCCCAAAGAGAAGAAACCAGCTAGCTCCTCAGACCGAAGATCCTTTGGGCAAACATGTTTCCCATGCAGAGTTTAGAGCCGCATTTACCATACTTGCTCAGTCCATGGTGTCACAGACTGAATGGACACCAGTCACTTTGGCCAATCCAGTGGCCAATCCCAAAGCAGCTAGGGTTCGGGACTTCACCCAGACTTAATGATCTATTAGACCAAATTCAGGGTTCCAGTTACTCTTCCAAGATAGACCTTCTATTAGGCTATCATCAACTCAGAGTTAGAGAATGTGACATTCCGAAGACAACTTTTTGTACTCAGTATGGTCACTTTGAATTTTTAGTCATGTCATTTGGTCTTACCAATTTCCCTGCATCTTTTATGGATTTGATGAACCATGTGTTCAAGAAGTACTTGGACATGTTTTTCATAGTCTTCATAGATGATATTGTGGTCTATTCTCGCATAGAGCGTGATCATGTAGTTCATCTTAGGATTGTTCTTCAGACACTCAGGGATTACCAGTTATTCGCTAAGTTTAGCAAGTGCAAATTTTAGCCAAGATCAGTAGCATTCCTTGGCCATATTGTTTCTGGTGATGGCATTAGAGTAGATCCTCAGAAAACCAAGGCTATAAGAAACTGGCGCAGACCCATATCTCCATCAGATATTAGGAGTTTCTTGGCTTTGGCTTGCTATTATAGATTGTTTTTTGAGGGATTTTCTTTTATTTCATCTCTCATGTACGGATTGACTCAAAAGAAGATTACGTTTCAGTGGTTAGATTCATGCGAGAAGAGCTTTCAAGAGTTGAAGACTCGGCTCACCTCTGCTCTAGTTCTAGCTATTCTAGATGGTTCAGATGGTTTTGTAGTCTATTGTGATGCATCCAGAGTAGGTTTAGGTTACTTCCTCATGCACCATGGTAAGGTCATAGTCTATGCCTCAAGACTGTTAAAGTCACATGAGAAGAATTATCTTACTCATGATCTGGAGTTAGCAGCTGTAGTTTTTGCCTTGAAGAGTTGGAGGCATTATCTCTATGGAGTTCATGTAGATGTCTTCACAGACCATAAAAGCCTCCAGTATGTCTTTTCCCCAAAAGATCTCAATCATCGCCAGAGAAGGTGGTTAGAGCTCTTAAAGGATTACGACATAATTGTTCTTTATCATCCGGGCAAGCCCAATGTTATGGCCGACGCTCTCAGTCGACTTTCCATGGGTAGTATTTCTCACGTTGAGGATGGTAAGAAAAATATAGCTCACGAGATCCATCAGCTTGGCAGACTAGGCGTTCGCTTAGTCGATTCTTCAGAGGGCGGTGTATGTGTTCATAATAGTTCAGAGTCATCTCTAGTTTCCAAGGTGAAAGAGAAACAAGACAGGGATCCTAGCCTTGTCAAGCTTAAAGAGTCAGTTCAGAATCAGAAAGTTGAGGTTTTCTCCCAAGGGGGAGATGGTGTTCTTCGTTGTCAGGGTCATCTATTTGGTCTAGGTGTAGATGAATTGAGGCACCGAATACTTGTAGAAGCGCATGGTGTGCGATACTCTATTCATCCAGGGGCCACTAAGATGTACCACAACATGCGGGAGATCTGTTAGTGGAGTTGGATGAAGAGAAATGTTGCAGAGTTTATGGCTAAGTGCTCTACATGTTAGCAGGTTAAGATAGAGCATCAGAAACCTAGTGGTTCCATGCAAGAGTTCACCATTCCAACTTGGAAGTGGGAAAAAGTTAACCTGGACTTCGCGATGGGTTTGACTAGAACTCATCATCAGCATGATTCAGTCTGGGTCATTATAGATAGAATGACCAAGTCAACTTATTTCCTTCCTGTTTGTACTTCTTATTCCATCGAGGATTATGCCAAACTCTATATCAGGGATTTAGTCAGGTTACACGGTGTTCCACTGTCTATCATCCTAGACAGAGGTACCCAGTTTACTTCTCACTTTTGGAAAGCATTCCAAGATGGTTTTAGTACCAAAGTCCATCTCAGCACAACATTTTATCCTCAGAAAGATGGTCAAGAAGAGAAGACCATTCAGACTTGAAGATATGCTAAGGTCTTGAGCAATTGACTTCAAGGGAAGTTAGGACGACCACTTTCCCTTGATTGAGTTTGCATACAACAATAGCTATCATTCTAGTATTCAGATGGCTTCATTCAAAGCTCTCTATGGTAGGAGATACAGATCTCTGATCGGTTGGTTTGAAGTTAGTGAGGCCTCAATCATAGGTCCTGACTTAGTATTCGACGTCTTAGAGAAAGTTCAGTTGATTAGAGAGAGACTTTGGTCTACTTAGAGCCGACAGAAGTCCTATGCAGATGTTCGTAGAAAGGATCTCGAGTTTGAGGTCAATGACTATGTCTATCTTAAGATCTCTCCTATGAAGGGAGTGAAGAGGTTCGGCAAGAAAGGGAAACTAAGTCCCCGGTATGTCGGTCCCTTCAGAATTCTTTGTCCATTCGGCAAGGTAGCTTATGAGCTTGAGTTGCTTTCAGATCTAGCCTCAGTCCCTATTCAGAGCATCAACATTCAGAACAACGTCTCCTATGAAGAGATTCTAGTAAAAATCTTAGATTATCAAACTTGTAGATTGAGGAACAAAGAAGTCCCTCTAGTCAAGGTTCTTTGGTGAAATCAGTCTCATGAGGGAGCTACTTGGGAAGCAGAAGAAGATATGCATACCAAGTATCCTCACCTATTCCCCACCAATTCAAATCAAGCTCAAGATAACAGTTTTCCTTAATCTTATTCAGTTTTACAATCATGTTTCCAGTATAAACTTGGTACCCATTAACTGTTTCATACTCAGTCATGCATTCATGTGTCAGTTGTCCATGCATCAGATATGCACGAGTTCAGTATGTTTAGTAGTCAGTCATGAGATCAAGTTTGAGTTCTTCATGTTCAATTTAGGTTCTATTGTCTTGTATCCTTCTCAGTAAATTGTCATTCGATGACGAATATTCCCAAGGGGGAGATATTGTAATACCCTACATGTTTCTAAGCTAGGAAGTGAAATCTCCTATCCTGTAATTCATACTTGAGTACATGACTTACAATGAATATCCTAGTGATAGCATAGCTTATGATGAATTAAGCATGTTCATATGAGTCACTTAAGGTAATACAAGCTAAGAGTTTTTGAATCCATCAAGTTTAAGTGTTTGATTTTATAAGGGTCATCTTTGAATGAGTACAACTTGATGTTAATGTGGTATTTTGGTTGATTTAGACCTACCAAATTATAGAGAATCAAATTTTCTTTCCAACAATACAAATTTTGCCTTAATCCAATACCCGAACAAAAAGTTATGCCCATTTTTACGAGAGACAGTAAGGATAGACAATTGGTTAGGCGCCGCCCAACCCAAGCATAGGCGATTTGTTAGGAGCCGCCTAACCTAGCTTAGGCATTCACTTAGGCGCTGCCTAAGTTAGTTCCAGGTACCAAAAATACTCTGTTTTGAGTTATTTTAAGGGTAATCAAGTCTTTTAACACTCCTTCCAAGTCCCTAAACTTAACCCTAAAAAATATATAGCTTCTAAACATATTACAATCCTATTATAATCTCAAAGCTCATCATCCAAGAGCACTAAAAGAGAAAAACAACTAGGATTGCGTAACTAATCTTGAAGATCCAATTTCAAGGAAATTCCTCCGTCAATCATCAAGAATCTTCCTTCTAAGGTATGCGTGAGTTGATTTATGACCCCTTTCATCCATAAAGCTCAAAAACCCTCTTTTTCATCACAAAGCATGATTTCTATATTGTTGGTGTTGATGATCATGTTGTTGATATTGGGTGATTCCCTAGATGGAATCTTTATATGTTTTTCTTGAATTTCATGATATCATATGATTTGGAAACATGTAAATTTGGTTTTCGATGATGTATAATTTGATGATTTCACCTATGCTTAAGATGTGCATGTAAGGTGTTTGATAAAATTCCTAAGAAACTAGAAATCATGCAATATAGCTAAATTGTAATAAAGTGAAGGATTCATGATATGCCCTTACGTTCCAATGACTTCTATGTTTATAATGTGCCTTATAAATGTTGTTGGAATACTCATGAACTGTTATTCTGAAATTATGCTATGTTTACTTGCAAATCCTACTAATGAACAAGATGTATGATAACCATGCAATCCACATGAACTTCCATGCTATTGGTATGTGTTGCCAATATGATTTTTCAATGAACATGATATTAAGATTGTGCAAGTACTTCCATGTGATATGAAATCCTTGCCATGCAATACATTGTTGATAACCATGCTTAGTATGAGATCCCTACTTATGATATTATAAATTATGGACTCTACTCTTATGATCAAGTTAGTCATGTGTGTCAGTTTCTTTCCATCGAGTCCTGGGGGTACTTGTACCTGAAAACTATAGCGGTGTGCCTAGATCCATGTCATGTTTCACGATATC